>NC_133769.1:317030950-317053910 GCF_003597395.2 Chelonoidis abingdonii | reverse complement strand
AAAAAAACTTCAGGACCAGACTTCAAAGAGAAACTGCTGAGCTTCAGTTCATCTGCAAATTTGACACCATCAGCTCAGGATTGAACAAAGACTGTGAATGGCTTGCCAACTACAGAACCAGTTTCTCCTCCCTTGGTTTTCACACCTCAGCTGCTAGAACAGGGCCTCATCCTCCCTGATTGAACTAACCTCGTTATCTCTAGCTTGCTTGCTAGCATATATATACCTGCCCCTGGAAACTTCCACTACATGCATCCGACGAAGTGGGTATTCACCCACGAAAGCTCATGCTCCAAAATGTCTGTTAGTCTATAAGGTGCCACAGGATTCTCTGCTGCTTTTACAATTCATTAAGTACATTTCACAGCCACTGTGAGGAATGGGATATAAAATAACTATGTTATCCACCTCTGGCTGGGGATGGAGCACAGGAAATGATGCATAAACCTGTATTCAAGTGAGCATGCAGAATGTATGGAATAGAATTCCCCGAACTGGGACTTGACCTAAACACTAGGCTGAACTGTGGAACCCTAGATCTTTGTTAATTACAAGTGGCTGAGACTTTCAGACTAAAGGATCATTTTGTTTCCAAAAATACTTGAAATATGAGGTTTAGAATGGAGATGATGCACCTGGGAGGCTCTCATGTCCCACATGGGACTTAGAGAAGCATTTCACTCACTCTCACACCAGCTGTTAACACTCTGACATGTTCTAGACCCCTCGTCCCTTCATAGGAGTTCAAAACACTTAGTTAAGGGAGGTCAGAGGGTCAGTATTAGCTCCATTTTACAGATGAGAAAACTAAGACACAGAGGGAAATGACTGACTCAGCCAAAACCACACAATGAGTTAGCAGCAGAGCCAAGACTAGAATCCACATGTCCTGGTTCTTGGGCCCCTGCTCTGATCACTGGACAACTGGCTTCTCTGGATTTCTGTATTTCATGTTCTGAAACCAACAGTCCATGAAACAGAGGAGGCTGGTTGGGCAGCCTACACTCAGCTGGGAGCCCCGTGGCCCTGATCTACTCATCACAGATAATGATGACACAGTGATGTGGTCTACACAGTTGCCACTAGCAGTCCCAAAACATTTTGGTCTCAGAAAGGGACAGAGCAAAGTGATTCAGTCAAGAGCCAAACTGAGGTTGTGCAGTGGGAAGGATAGGACTTTTATGCCATTCCTGCCTGCTTTGGGGTGCTATGCACCCCAGGGGGAGAAGTAAAGGTGTAGAGTGAAACTCCCCATGCCTTTCCTTCCACAGCAAACATATCTCAGGGCCAGGCAGAATCTGGCCTAAATTATTATCTTTATAGCTTCAGCTGAGCAATTCTATGTATTGATGCTGGCGCTCTGTAATTCCTGTAACATGGAGCATCCAACTTAGGACACTGCAATTTTTCATGTCAGTCCTTGTGTAAGCAGAGTCAGGGTGAGCTCCACCCTGACATCTGGTGGTGAATTGTGGCGAGTTGTAGAAAAGAACTTCAGGGGCTGATCTTGTTTGCATAGGCACACCACCCCACCTAGCATGAACCCACAACAGCCCAAAATGGTCACTTTGGCTGCTGTGGGATCCTCAGTTTCTCTGTTATTGGGGCAGGAAGAATAAAGTGTTGTTACCCTTATTATGTGAATCAAGGACAATGAAACTGTTTTATGACAGAGGGACTCGCCATCAACTAAGTAACACTCAGTAGACAAGGGACATGGGTTCCAAAACTCAATGAATTAAGAGAGAGGTTGGGAGATTGGTATTTGTACTTGATGGTATGGGCCCCTTTTAAGGGCCTGAAATATCAATTATGTCTCCTCCTCTCTCTGCTGTGGAATATCAGAGCTAATTTTAATTCCATTAGGAGTCTAGTTACAGGCTGCTGAGCTGAATTCACTTTGGGCCAATGGCGCATGAGCACTGAGGCTCACCTAATATAAGCTGAAATCACTAAAGAGCTAAAATTACTAACAGCTGAAATCACTGAGTGCTGTGGGAGGGCCTGAAGATATGTTGCTGAGCAGCTGGCAGAGCACAGCAGTTTGTGGGATAACTGGAGCAGCTCAGGGGATAGCTGGTAGAGTGGAGTGGCTGGTGGAGTGGCTCACGGTGAAGGCTGCAGCAGAACCTCATGGAGAGGCAGGGCAGTTGGCCTCCGACCATGTAAAGCGCCCCTTAACATCGCTGCGCCCCCCTCACCCCAGGCTGGGAAGTAAAACTCTGCAGATAAACTTTTAAACTCTGGGGCTGCACTGACCAGGGACAGTGACTTTTGGGTTGTTGGACTTTTGGGTGATTTTTGGGTTGCTGGACTCAAGACCGTGAGGGGAAAAGGATACTGCCAAACTTACTGGAGGGGGTGTGTGTCTTTTGCTCATGGTTTGTGCTATGAATCCTGTTTGCAGTGTTTCCCCAACATAATGCCACATTGTTTTCCTCCTTTATTAAAAGGATTTTGCTACACTCAGACTCCGTGCTTGCAAGAGGGGAAGTATTGCCTCTCAGAGGCACCGAGGGGGTAGTGTGTAATTGTCCCAGGTCACTGGATGGGGCTTGAGGTGGTTTTGCATTGTGTTATTGAAACGGAATCCCTAGATACTGAACCTGGCCCTTGTTGCTGCCAACTCAGACAGGCAGAAGGGTTACACTTGATTTTAAACTTTTTCTTTTGGGGGCAGCAGTGGTGAGTGCAAACTATAACACAAATCCTGAATAACCCAATTGTGCCTGAGATCAAGGTAACATTGAGATAATCTGTTTCTGTTTTGGATTTCTGTTGAAGACCACTTTAAAGGCCACTTTCAGGGCTGGGAACCCTAAAACTAGTTCTGGCCATTTTCAATCACTAATGCACTTATCACATATCTCTCTACCCTGTCTCTACTCTGTGAAGATAGGGACTGAAATATGCAAATATCCAGCTCCTCTAGACATTTCAGCCCTCTGTCTTTCCTAAAATAAATAAACAGGAATAGAGAGGCAGAGGAGAAGGACAGCACAATGTTCACAGCCACCATCATCAACAGATCCAGCACCTTTGACTCACTCTTTCATCTCTATCACTCTCTGTCTGCTTTCCCCTCTTTTCATTTCTTTATTCCTCTTCAGGCTGATCAGGCTGGATTCTAAACTGAGGCCTAGATTCTTTGCAACACGTGTTTACTTCATGTCACACAAGAGAGTGGATGGATTCTGGCACAGAATTCCTTTTGCAGAGGAGAATTCCTTGCTAGAATAACACTGCTGGAGGCAGCAGAACCAGCTCCTCTGCCACCTGCTTATGAACCACAGCAGGCACAGACTGGGAATGCCGTGGGGTGGAGCAGAGATTCATAGTACTGGTTCTCCACTGGTATAAAGTTCTTTAGGTACCTTTTGCCAGTAGTGTAAATTAGAGCAGCCCCATAGCTGTTCTAACTAATGTTGGGTCCCAACCAGCACTGAGTCAAGCAACTGTAACTAGCTCTCTGATACTCTACCCACTTCTCTGCACTAAGATGATACAGGTAGATTTGATGCTTGGCTCTTCCAGCCATGTAATGGGCCTAGATATTTATCATCAAACTGACTTGCTTCTTCTCTCCCATGGTATGACTGCTGGAAACATGGCAACAAATGGCTAGATTCTAAAGGAGAGAAGATTCCCAAAATTAAGGCGCCATTTCATAATCCTGGCTTCCCAAGAATTAAACTGAAACTGAGTCACAGCCATTTTGAGCTCGGTCACAAATTTCCCCAGAGTAATGGAAGAGGGAGGAGGAGGAGGAGGAGGCAGCTGTCGTCTTCTTCAAACAGGCAATCAAGAAGAACATCCCCGAACTCTGGAACCTCACCCACTGTAGCACAGGCAAGAAAATGTTCTGCTGCCCTGACAAGAAAACTGCGAGCTCTGAACATGGGAGAAAGTTTTGAGATGTGTGGTTGAGTGAATGAATGCTTCTCCAGCTCAACCATCTATTTGTGTCAAAGATATCATTTATTCTTCTCTTCTATTTACTTGGAAATAGGGAGCATTTATGGATTATGCTGAGAGGTGTTGAGCTTCATACCCTGAACATGTATCACCATCACTATCTATGGGAAAGTTGGTCAATAATTGGTATCTGTCTATCACTTGTCATTCACTTAACTGTCTTTACTGTGGCTCCCAATGCAGCATCACATATTCATGCAATCAGTTCCCATCCTAGCCCGTGTCTCACAGGGACATCCTTGCCCACTGAGTGAACCTTGGAGCATAGTGCTACCTGGTGAGATTTTGAGGCACTACTGCACTACTGTGCGCTGCCCCTGCCTGCAGGTGCCACCTCCTCAGCTCCCACTGGTTGCAGTTCCTGGCCGATGGGAGCTGCTGAGCTGGTGCTGGAGTGGGAGCAGCACACAGAGCCCCTGTGTCCATTCCTCTGCTTAGGAGCCACAGGGAGATGCTGGCAGCTTCCTGGGAGCCTCATGGATCCAGGTAAGGAGCCTGCTTGCACTGGCTTGATCAATGGTGCTGACTAGAGCCACTAGGGTCCCTTTTCAACTGGACATTCTGGTCAAAAATGGACACCTGGCAACCCTATTGCTGATTGGAGCAGGGGTCAGTCCTAGTGTTTGGAGGGGTTAACAGTCAGAGCCAGAGACAGGAACCAGTAGTCAAGCTGAGGGTCAGAGCTGGAGTCAGGAGGAAGCAGGATAGGAACAAGGCAGGTACAGAAATGATCACAGCTGTGGGCATAAGTGTTGAGCAGCCAGTGACCTGCTGCTGCATGTAAAAGCAGGCCTGCTAGCTCCTGTCACCCAGTCAGACAAGCTGGCCAATGAGGTGATCCTACCACAATTCAGCTGAGCCCATTAATCTGCCTGGAGGTTGGGCTGGCTAGTCCTCAGGCTCAGCTGAATGGGTTCACTCCTGACACCTGAGGCATCACACAACTCTGACAAATGGGAGCTTTGTGCCTTTACTAGAAAGTGGAGACAACAGCTTGGCCAGCTCTTCAGAGCATTTCCCCTTTCTGACCAGCACCACTTCAGTCTTACTTGGGCTCAGCTTGAGCCAGCTCTTTTCCATCCCAGAGCTAATTTCCTCTCTGTATTCTGGTGGCAGTTGCAGAGAATAAGCTATATAGTCAGGCTTGGCAGAATTTGGGGTTTGTTATTTTAGCAATTTCCATGGTTAATATTGATTTTTAATTTTAATTCCCCCCCCATTTAATTATTTTGATTTTTACAGCTGTGGGAAATGAAGCAACTGAGGCTAGAGTTAGGGTAGTGTTGACAGCAGGACTGCAGGGGGCTTCCTGTGTGACCCAGGGGCCTAAGACACCTGGGTACAAGGTGTGTGGGAGGTTGTGGTGCTGGCCCAGTGGAGCAGAGACCCACTGGCCAGGGTTGCAAGGTGGAGGATGAGCCCTTGGTGGCAGGGCAGGGCGCCCCCTGCTGAACTGCTGAACAGTTCCTGCCTGAGGATGGCCCACATGTTCCTGGCTGGTGAGTGAGCGAGCAGGGCTGTGGAGGTGCAGAGGGCTCCCTGCATAGTCACGGGGCTGATGACACTGGGTCCCTGTGGGTGCAAGGGGTGGGGAAGACTGTGGACTTGGTGGGCAGTGCAGAAACCCCTAGCCTGGGGCGCAAGGAGAACAACGATACTCCAGCTGAGGGGGAGACCATCCCCACTGCTGAGTGGCTCCTGAGCCAATTAGCAATGGGTAACCTTCCCCATAGCCAGGGGCATGTCTTCCTCCACCTCCTTGCAGTTCTGACCAGGGGTCTCTGCTCTGCCTCACTAGGTCTGCAGCCTTCCCCACACCTTGTGCCTGTGGGGATCACGGTCACTTGCCCTGAGAGAGCCCTCTGCAGCTCTGCTGTCACGGCTCTGCACCCTCACTCCAAGGCTGCAGAGGGCTACTGCACTGCCACAGGGCTGGTGATGCTCAATCCCTGCAGGTGCAAGGTGGGTGGGGTAAGCTGCACTCGTGTGTGAGCTGAAATCAACGTTTACCAACATCTTCTCGATTTTAAATTGAATCCTCCCAAGCCTACATAGAGCTGAGAGTTAATGGTGTACTGCTGGCAGCTACCCCATGGTGTCTCACTGTCTCTACCAGCAGTCTCACATAGCTATTGAAGAGAAGCAGGGATCCATACTATCCCTGGGGGTGCTGCCCATCTCCTCTGAGTTCTCACAGAGATGGCAGTTGTAATTACAATGAACTCCAGCAGAATCAACTGTGATAGCTACAGCATTGACTGTGCTAGTGAACACCAACATGTCATCTCTGGTTTGCAGCAATCTAGGCTTGCTACATCTGCAGCATGGACTTTTTTCGGGGGGGGGGATTGGCCCTGATTTACTCCTCTTATTTTTTGGAGAGATTTGATTGTAATAATTGCATGTTGTAATTTCTGGGATCCCATTTGGCTTAGCCATTAAATGCTATGGAAAGTAGTTAAAGTGATTTCACACACACCCCTCCACTGCTAACCAAAGCAGCTGTAAGTTAAACATTCACACGTCTTGCCTTGAACAATGGAAAAATGAAAGATGTATTGAATTTCTTTTCTTATAACTACATGTGTTGCTATTAATAAATGATAAAAAGCTTTTTCTTTGAAAGCATTAGGATAAGATGATTGTTTCTACAACAGAAAGTAGCACTATTTTATTCATCAGTTTTAAAATTACTGCTGTCTCTGTCAACCTGTGGATAGATTCTCAGATTAGATGGAGCCATTTCCTAAATGCATTCACTGGGCCTGGTCCTCCACTGACTTGCAGTATGGTTATATGAACTTGTACAAAGTGAGGGTGAAGGCAGAGGTGAGCTCAGAGAGACTTGCTTTCACATTGTGAGCTAGCCTTCACTGGGGAAAAAGGTGTGATCTTTAAAACGAGATAGCTAACTTGAGTTAGCTCTCTTGTTTTAAAATCCTAATGGAGACAAAGCACGGGGTAGTTTCACCTCAGTGTGGCTGGTTGAGGCAAACACTGGTGGGGGAGGGTCTCAGGTTTGCCTCAACCAGCTACATCAAGGCAAAACTACCCTGTGCCTTGCCTCCACTAGCTATTGTCCGTGAGTTATTCTGAGTCTGATTTGGCATGGTAAACAGCACCCCTTTTTTCCTAGTGACTATACAACACTGATTTTGTTCTCCGTGATCTTTTGTAGAGTGGGATGGCCTCACAAGTTTTTATCTTGAGTGGGCTCCTCTCACAGAAGTGGTGACCCTTTGGGACCCAAGTTTGTTTCTGGTTCCTCACACATTTGTTTGTGAGGTATTACTACTACTCAGAGTTCTTACAGGGCGCACCACGCAGGATGGCTCAGCAATCTACTTTTACTGGACTGACTCTCAATTAACTTCTCCTCCTTCAGACTCACAGCTGGTCCAGGAGCAGCAAACACCTGGAGTTAGGGCAGTGCCAGGATGCAGCCTTTAGGACCCAATTCGGTGACCACTGAAGTAAATGAAAAGACTTCTATTGACTTCAGTGGGTTTTGTCTCTATCCCTGTGGAGGAACCAAGGGGCCACATATGTATGTATACATGCAGCCAAGTCACTAAACACCCAGCTGTGCACGCAAACATGCGGTTGTGTAATTATTCAATTTGTATACGAAGATGTCTAGGTAAATGGATGTACATGTAAATTATACAGGTGCCTTTTTAGAGATATTTTGAAAATCTGGCCTTTTTGCACCTTAATTTTGCCAAACCCTATAATTTTTTTAATAACCAATGAATTAGGAGAATTTTAACTCTATTTGGGCATTTTGGCTTGTAAATTATCCAGTTTCTCCTCCCTTGGTTTTCACACCTCAACTGCTAGAACAGGGCCTCATCCTCTCTGATTGAACTAACCTCATTGTCTCTAGCTTGCCTGCATATATATACCTGCCCCTGGAAATTTCCACTACATGCATCTGACGAAGTGGGTATTCACCCATGAAAGCTCATGCTCCAAAATGTCTGTTAGTCTATAAGGTGCCACAGGATTCTTTGCTGCTTTTACAGATCCAGACTAACACGGCTACCCCCTCTGATACTATCCAGTCATGAGAACAAAGAAATTTAAACTGGAAATAAAATACAACATTCCTAGATGAGTGTCTCCATCTCTCTGTACTAAGCACTCTTCCCAATTAAATAGCCAGGGAAAGTTACATTGGCACTGCTGAAAGAAGAACATGAAGCACATGAACACCATGTTCATGTGTTCAGGTTTCCAGAAGCTATGGGCTTGGTGCATGAATTACTAGGTGACATTTTATGATCTATGTTGTGCAAGAGGTCAGACTAGATGATCATAATGGCTCCTTTCGGCCTTAAAATGTATCACTTTTTTAGGAAAACAGGGTTTTGACTATGCTCTCAGATATATCAGTATAAATTAGCAGTAACCACTAAAGTGACCAGTGTAAGGAAGACCAGAAGTGCCCTTCTTATACCTTATGCCTGTGTGAACTCACCAGTGTAAGCAAGATCAGAATCTTATACCTAGTGAAACTGCACTAGAAACTGAACAGAACAGTTCCATCCCCACTAATGTCATCATAAAATAACAAGAGGAGCAGTGTTCAAGACTAGAACTTTCATCAAAAGTTTGCCTGGAGAGATAGCAAGACCCTCACAGGAACAAAGTTACTTGTATTGAAGATGAAATTTTAAAGTAACTGTGGTTCTACATCAGAGGTGGGCAAACTACAGCCCGTGGGCTACATCCGTCCTGCAGGACCGTCCTGCCCAGCCCTTGAGTTCCCGGGGAGGCTAACCCCTGGCCTCTACCCTGCTGCCCCCTCCCTCCCCTGCAGCTCCGCTGCCGCACGGGCAGCGTTCTGGGTGCTGGGGTTGCGCACTCCTGTCAAGTAGAGCGGCAGCATGTCTGGCTCCAGCTGAGCGGCGTGGCTGCCAGACATCCTGTTCTGAGTGGCATGGTAAGGGGGCTGTGGGGTTGGATAAGGAGTGGGGAATCCAAGGGGAAATCAGGGGACAGGGAGCAGGGGGCGGTTGGATGGGGCAGAGGTTCTGGGGGTTGTCAGGGGATGGGGGACGGAGGATGGGGCGGTTGGATAAATGTGGGAGTCCTGGGGGGGGCCTGTCAGGGGGTGGGGGTGTGAATAGGGGTCAGATGATGGGGAAAAGGGGGGTTGGATAGGCGTGGGATCCTGGGGGGCCTGTCAAAGGGCAGGAGTGTGGATAGGGGTCAGAGCAATCAGGGGACTGGGAGAAGGGAAGTTGGCTAGAGAGTGGGGTCCTTGGGGCGGTTGCGGGGGGTCCTGGGAGGGGGCGGTTAGGGGACAAGGATTGGGGGGGTTGGATGAGTTGGAGGTTCTGAGGGGGGCAGTCAGGGGCTGAGAAGTGGGAGGGGTCCGATAGGGGTTGGGGGCCAGGCTCTTTGGGGAGGCACAGCCTTCCCTACCTGGCCCTCCATACATTTTTGCAACCCCGATGTGGTCCTTGGGCCAAAAAGTTTGCCCATCACTGTTCTACACTCTGGGGAATTGAAAGACTTGAGGTAAACACAGTCTTGTTATGAAATATGCCTTATGCTTCTTAAACCTTAAAACATGAGGGGAAAACACATTTACTGGTTTGATCAGCTTGCTTGGATCTTGGAATTCCTGAGGCAGATTAGCATCCAATAGTAAAGAAACACAGCTCTTAATACACTGGAATGTGTTTTAATTGGAATGCAGTACCAGGCTATAGATAGAAAAAAGAAGGGCTAAAAACTCCTTTCTTGTCTATCCCCAACTTCCCTATCTTCCTTTCTCCAGTTTCCTGTTCCGACTTCCTTTACCATTGTTACATGACATAAAAAAGAATCACTGGAAGAGTTGCTTTCTTGAAACACTGAATGAGGTGCTTTATTATAATAAGGAAAACAGAATTACCCTTAAAAGTACTCAGTCCTTCTCTTTGAATTTTTTTCCTAGACTCTTTCGCAGCCCTCTCCTACCTGATTTCCTGCTACAGATCTAATGAAACACTAAATATATCCTCACATTCCCCTTCTTTTTCTCACTAAAATGTCCTTGCTTCTAAGCTGAGGAATGTTCTACTTGGGAATTTTCCTTCTCCCCTCCCCAACCAACTGTTAACTTCTTCCCTAAGGTTTGTTAGTATTCTGTATTGAATGGATTGCTCATGAAAGGGGTTGTACTGATAATCTTGGAAACCAGACTTCTAGCTACAGAACAATTACAGTGCTGCCAATTCCTGCAATTTTATCACAAGCCTTTTCATAGCTAGTGTTATTTCAGGCCTCATCTCCTAAAGTCATGTGATTACTTGAGAATCTAAGCTTTAGTTAAAAACCAAGTCAGTTTCTAGGCCTCATAGCTGTGGAGAAAAACTTGAAAAGTTTGACCCTAAAGTTTCAAACCCTAAAGTTTCAAACAACACAAGATAAAGACAAAGAAATCCTTGGTGATGATTTTTAAAAAATCTCAGTGCTTTTAAGACAATCTCAGGGGGTTAATTTATGATTTTGGAGCATTTGGGGTAGCAATACTGCAGTTACATTGGGGACAGCTGCCATGGCAGCTTTCCCCTACTGCTGCGCCTTAATCTTGTTCAGAAAGGATCACGTCTAGGGGAGAGTGGTTCAGCCCCCCATACCAATTCAATCCTTGATCCCTCTGCTGGCAAAGCTGACAGAGGTGCCAACAGATGTCAGATATGCGCGTGATTTTCGTAACACAGACTGTCTAGCAAAGAGAAGATTTCACTATTCTACAGCTTCTTGTGGCATCTAGAAACTAGCTTCACTCACCCACTTCCTTTACTCTGTTTCTCAGTGTCCCTTGTACGCAGTCATCTGTCATGGTTAGAAGTCAAGCTAAAATCATGGAAACAGGAGATGGAAAAGACTTAGGTAACTTTGCAAATTCCTTGGCCAATACAGGCTTGCTCCCAAGTGCACCTTCAGACTAATTTTTAAAGATTCAAGCAATTCTATCATTTCCTTTGGGATTCCATTCCATGAGTTAGTAGCTATTCCTGATAGAAAATTTTATTCAGCTCACATTTTTCTTTGTTCATTTGCATCTGATTTCTCTTAGTTACACTTGCTTGGACTAATCCAAACAATTCCCCTCTCTCCTTGCTATTCCTACCTTTTAAACACTATGATGTCCTGTTTAACTTCCAACTTTGGTAACTAAATTCGAACTACTACTGTTTCAGTTGGTGCTTCCCTTCTCTTCCTAAAAACAGTTGTGCAGTGTTGTGGTGTTAGCACGTGTCATACCAGAAGTGGCTGCATTTCAGTGGTGAATTAGTAATATCAAGGGGCACAGTTGTAGAGATCTTACCCATTTGAGCGCTCCTCTTGAAATCAGTATGAATACTGGTGGAGCAAGGTATTAATCAACATGAGTAAGGATTGCAGAATCAGGGCCTCTGTACCATGCCCAGAATATACTCTGTATACTATTTACCAACATTTAAAGACCACTGGGTACCTTCATAATGAAAAATGACATTATACATTATTTTTTGCATACTAGACCAATTGCATGTAAAAAAATCTTCAAGCAATGCAATTTTCTTTTCCCCAGTAAACTCAACCATGGACGTAATCCTCCTAATGCATAGCTGTTAGCTCTGCTTCAACATTAGAATTACATCACATATGAATGCTGTGCAAACATGAGAGCTGAGTTCACTATTGTTTCTCCAAAGTTTTGGCAGGTATTTTGTCAGTTCCCTAATGATGATTTTAACAGCTAGTAGCCTTTTTTGCAAAGCCTTTTATAAAAGGCCCTAAATATGTGTAGATCTTCATTAATGCTGTAGTTGCTCCCAGAGAGATTTATGTCAAACATAGTTTTCCTATTGTACAAAAGGTATTGCTTTCTAGCTAATGACGCAGCACTTATTATTAGACCTGAGATTTCTGACAGGCACCTGCTAATGAAAAGGGAAACTGCAGAATAACTATTCAAAAAATAGATCTCTAGGGAGGTAGTATAGGATATATATCATAAACAACACCCAGTAGCTAACACTAAAAGTTGTGTATGTGGCAGCTTTATAAATCATAGAGGACTGTATCAGGCCATTGCAAAGAGCAAAGGGACAAAACGGTACCATAAAATAAACGAAGCATCAGCTACTAGCTGCTGATTTATGGATAAACCAAATCTACTGAAAGATTTTTGCAAAGGAAATAGCTTTACTTTTACCTTCTCAAGTCTTCTATGGGCTCCTCTGCTGCCCCCTGATGGCACTGTGAAACCCTGCAATTGGTGGGTTGAGGAGCAAGCCGAATGTGGGAGTATATAGGAAATAATTATAATCCGCTCTCCTCACAACTAGAAACAGCAGAGGAGCTGCCTGGCGGCAGCAGAGGAATTTGAGTAATGATAGAGAGAAAAGGTGTGTGCAACAGAGAGAGAAAGAGATGGAATGAAAAGAAACCACGATCACGTAAAGCCAGCTAACTGAAAGCAGAGTCCCTGGAAGCAGAGTATGACTATAGTGTAACACATGATCTGACTTTCACAATATACTTTTGTTGAAGAATCTATTTTGTGATTTCTCATTCCAGACTTCCATTGGTTTAACAAGGTGAGTTAAAGTTAAAGTCCTTTCAGGTATGATAAATTCATTGGAACGATGCTGATTTGCCAGGAATGTTTGCAGAATAAAGGACAGTGTTGCATTTTATACTTAGTCAGGAAGAAATGGACTGCAAACCAGTATGGTAGAAATGGTTTTCAGAATATTTAAAAAATCCTCAAGAGTCTATGCAGTGAGATGAACATGTTTCTATTGCTAAAGGATTTGGGGTCTTGGGGCAAAGCCTATCTGACTGAGCTATCAGGAATTGTAGATCTACAGTGCAGTGGACTGAGAATTTAGAAAGCAACAGAGTGTCTTCCTGTTTTATTCCTCAAAAATGTGAGGGATTTGGAATTGATTGAAAGTGCAGCTTATTTTGTGCAGCCAAAGTATATTTTGAGAAATCAAATAATAGACCAATTTGGAATCTGTTCTTTATTTGGATAACTAGTGATGGGAACAGTGTAAAAGGAGATTTACAAATGCAGAGGGGTCAGGCATGTTCACAGGAGAGAGAATCATTCTTATTTTGGTGAACACAACTCTGAAAATGTAAGGTTAGGACAGAAACCATCAGCAGCAAACCAGTTCAAAGTTAAAGCAACCTTGGGCTGGGTTTACAGATGGGTCTGAGCTACATAGACTTCGCATTACTGCCTGGAGGAATAAGGGATAGAGTTTTAGAACCAGGGGAGCAATATCTGAGAAAGTGTTAGCATGTCATGAGTTTGCTGCAATTCGAGCCCCCCCCCAAAGCCAACATTCTGGGGCAACCTTGGCCCCCTCCATCGGCACAGCTAGCACAAAAGGGAGAGGGACTGGAGCAGGTCAGCTGTGCTGAGACTGAGCAGGATATGGAGAGAAAATATATCTCCATGAGCTCTGCTCTATGGATTCCATCTTTGCTATCACCTGGGAACAGCAGGCCAGGGAGTGGCCAAAGGATCTGCAGCTACGTAGATCCACCGGCCAAATTTCCCCATATAGGGCCATGCAGCTGCTTTGACAGCTACTGTGACCATCCCCATGGTGGCTGAATAACTTGTCCCCTTGGCTTGAGATGCTCTACCTTACACCTGTGCAGCACAAGAATAACTCCATTTGAGGCAATGAAGTGACACCAGTGTAAAACTGATGTAAGGAGGATCACAGTGCGGGCCTTTTGTCTCTAAGTTTAGCCAGTTGTGTCTGGGTTTTTCATTACCTGTGGTACCATCAGGTGATTTTCTGAGACCTGCTGGCAAAACGAGGGTGCCTATCTGCATTACTGTAGCATTCCATAAGCCTCTACACTCTGTACTGATTCGGTGTAGTTTTTAGTGGTCATTTAAATTTTAATTTCTTATAATGGCAGTTTTCCAAAGGAAATTACCCCTTAATTTGCCTGGCAACTGAGTTGCTCCTTCTCATCTGTTACAGCTAATTACATACAGTAAATGCTTTTGTCTGTAATATGCATTGCGATCCTGCAGATAGGCAGTTTTTTGGAATGATTACCCGTAGACTTTATAGCACTTTCCAAAGCATAGATTAATCATATAGGTTTCAAATCCACCCTGATAAATGGGTGCATGTCACTTGTAATCTGGTGAAATTATCTCAAGGTTATGTGCATATGCCCTGTTGTGTGTGTACCTATGAAACCATCATGCCTTTTGCTTTCTTAGTATTATGTCTTTACATTTTTTAAGAACTCTTCCTCTGTGCAGAACTCAGTTTTAGCCATGTAATCGGATGGCTGTAATTGCTGAGGCAAGCCACTAGAAGGAGACATGATAACATAGATTCATAGATTCATAGACTCTAGGACTGGAAGGGACCTCGAGAGGTCATCGAGTCCAGTCCCCTGCCCTCATGGCAGGACCAAATACTGTCTAGACCATCCCTGATAGACATTTATCTAACCTACTCTTAAATATCTCCAGAGATGGAGATTCCACAACCTCCCTAGGCAATTTATTCCAGTGTTTAACTACCCTGACAGTTAGGAACTTTTTCCTAATGTCCAACCTAAATCTCCCTTGCTGCAGTTTAAGCCCATTGCTTCTTGTTCTATTATTAGAGGCTAAGGTGAACAAGTTTTCTCCATCCTCCTGATGACACCCTTTTAGGTACCTGAAAACTGCTATCATGTCCCCTCTCAGGCTTCTCTTTTCCAAACTAAATAAACCCAATTCTTTCAGCCTTCCTTCATAGGTCATGTTCTCAAGACCTTTAATCATTCTTATTGCTCTTCTCTGGACCCTCTCCAATTTCTCCACTGATATACACACATATACTGAGTCTATTGCATTTACTTTATTGTAGTTTTTCTTTAAAACCAAAGTCATTTTAGACTGAGGGTACGTTTTGCTCTCTCTGTGTGGAAATATAGCCTGTGCAGCCACAGGAGTTGTTCGTTTGTCCATGATAATTTGATAATCAGAGGTGTGCTGGCTTTTTTTTTTTTAATGCATTGGTAAAGAATAGGTAAAGTAGTTTTAGCAAAAAGTACAACTATAAAAGTATTTTCTGTTAAAATATTGGGTGTTTATATTTTTTCTCATAATGGCCAAAGTGATTTAATTAGATCATTTTAGGATATGCCACTAGCCATGACTTGTTTCTAAAAGCAAAGTCTAATTTTGGATTGTTCAGGAATAAAACTTACAACCAATGCCCTCAGTTTAATCCATTCTTTTCTACATTTAAAACTGGCCTCTCGTGTGGTTTTATAAGAGTATATATTTTTACTTTGGTAAAGAGTTATGAAGCCTTTTGCTCTGCATTGTTGTTTTGAGCCAGGAGGTCTTGCTAGCATTTTGAAAATTGTATACAGCCTATCATTACTACATTGTTACCTCCACCCACCTTTGACCACTAAGTGCACTTCACGGCCAGTTTCTTTCTTTTAAAAAAACCTGTCAATTGTTGCAATCCAAAAGCGCAATATTTGCTCTTCAGAAGTATCTTTATGAGCCAGGGATGGTTTTAGTGGCATGCTGAGTGTGAGGGGGAGGGAGGGAATGGGGTGAACTCCCCCAGAAGCGGGTCACTTCTGACCAGCCATCATCTTACTGTGGCCAAACGAAAAGAGTCAGCTTTTGCCAAAAGTTACCACTCAGCGTTTTCTGAGATAAAACAGTGGGGTCTTCTGAGAGTGAGGGAAGGGTGGTAACACAGATACAACTGTGTAAAAATTGCTGGCAAATTAGTTTTTAAATGTATCCTCTTTATTTATTACCCTTTTAAAAATCACTGTCTTTCTTAGTAGTGGCCTTGAATCCTACACTGTGCAGACAGGGAGTGTAGTACATGGTATAAAGACATGAGCAAGACAGGGGGCACAGGGGAAGCTGATCCTGCATTAATGAAAGCTCTGCTGTGTGGCTGCCAGAATGCTCCTGACTAATAACAGCAGCAAGGCCAAAGAGGAGCAGTTAGCTAAGTGCCTTCTTTGCACTCTGCGGATGGCACTGAATTCCTCTTTTTCAGACACACCCAGTTGTGCACCCCCACATCTCTCTCCTTTTTGGCCATGCATGCTACTCCATTTCTATACAGTCTCCTCTCATTTACACCCATGTCACATGGTTGATTTCAGTGGCGTTACTCCAGATTTATACCAATGTCATGTGGGAGGTGAATCAAGCCTTTAACATTCAGTTTATAGTGGTGCTAGATTCGCTGGTATGCTCTGGCTACTTGTTTCTGCTCCAGCAATCTGGGTGTGCAGCTGCTTTGAGTGACTGGGGTAGGCACAAAGCTGCTAAAGCAAAAAAGTGAATCTGGCCCATCATATCTAGTTCATTAAAAACACAATTTATTATTGTAATACCCTTATTATTTCTATCTCTAGAGAACACCAGACAGTGATCACCAATGGCTGCTGGCCTGGAGAAAGCGTGTCACCGGTGCATATCTAAAATTGCCAGCAATGGTAAGTCACAGCTGTAAAAGTAATCACCTTCTATTACTTAAATGGCCCTGTGATTACTATAGTTAGAAAAATGGGCTAATACCAAGTTCATTGCAAGTTAAGGGCATGAGAGTTTAGGCAGCTGTACCACCTTCTGCTATGATCTCACCAGAATTGACAAACTAAGGGCCTGACTCAAGCCCAGGTAAGTCAGTGGGGGCTCTGGGCATTGGATCAAGCCCAAATGGTCTCCTCCTGCCTGGTGTGAGGTTATGACAACTCCTACCCAAATCAATTAACACCTCACAGGAGGGACTCAGCAAGCGGCAGGACTGGGTCTTAAATGCAGGTGGTCCTGGTCAGTACGTAGATGGGAGAATCTCAAACTTCTGATTCTGCCTTCTGAGTGAGCACTAAACCAATGTCCCAGCCTGATGTTAGCAGGCACATTGGTGCTGCAGATGTGATGTAAAACTGAGGTCCAGGTACAGAAGAACCCATGGCCACACAAGGTATGTTAACTCTAGTGTCCTGGTCAAATTAAATTTTATAAATACATTCTGCCTAGCTAATTTCCCTCTGCAATTTCCATTGGATCCAGCACTTTTCTTCCGTGGCTGAAGTGTTGTTGTATCCGTGTGTTTTAGAGAAACAGATTGGTAGACAGACGTACTGTACTAACGACTGTACATATAAAGCACTCCTCTGCTGTGGTGCTTGCCTGGAAATGAAAAACACCTTAAAACACTTTACAATGTACTGCACTGCAGAGCCAAATCTAGTGTCATTCTTTTCAAATTGGGTCCTACGCATGATTTGCCTTAGACTTACAATGGAGAACAGCTATAAAAAATAGTGCAGGTTGACATCTTGTGGAAATGAGTCTCATACCTTATGACCTGCCATCACAAAATCACAACCAGCTTTTGAGCCAAAGTACAATGACCAGATCCCAAAAGTCACGTGATATTAGACTCAAACACCTGCCAGGGCAAGTCTCACTTCAATTGTAAGCTCTTTGGGAAAGGGACTATCTGTTTGCTCCATGTTTGAGCAGCACCTGGTACAATGTGGTTCTGAGCCATGTCTAGGGCTCCTAGGCCCCACGGTGATTTTATTAACACTAATGGAGGATTTCTCCAGTATGGCCTGGGCTTATGCAATTCAAGGCTTTAAAACCAACAGCCTTGGTTACAGCCATCTTAAAAATCATTCTGTTATTTTACAGGGTGTCAGGGTAAAGATAACGAATATGGAGTGGGGTCTAATGTGATCTTGGCTGCTCCCCAGTCCTGTGAGCAGGCATGCCACTGCATTCTACACTATTGACAAGTGGTGGTGAAGCCCTGGTAAGAGGCTGATCAGAGGGTAAATAAGGTCACACCTGTACATTTTATGAGAAATTTTTTCCTCACAGCATAAGACCCAGCCCATGGCATGGGAGTGGCCAACAGGAAAACTAAATCCTTAACCTGGCTTCTGACTATGTCTCCTTTGTGTGCTGTCCTCCAAATTCCTAGTGCCTTTACTTTAAACCCATGATATTTTCTAAATCCAGAGTCTCACATTCAGTTATGAGAAAAAGAAAATTTCTTTATATTATTTTCCCACTCAACATAACTGAAACCTCACCCAAACCAATTATTGTATTCCTCAGACTGCAGTTGCTACTCTGGGGTCTCATATGGATGCTTTTGGCTCCAGTTGACAGAGCTCCCTGAAAACTCAGAATAAATGTCCATGAATGATTAAGCCACTACACTCCTTGTTCCATAACAAAATGACCTAAAATCTACAACCCCCTGAAATAGTCTTCCACAAAGATTATGATAATATACAGAGTCTCAAAAGCTAAATTATACTCTAAAGTTACTGATTCTAATACATTAGAACTTCAGCTAAATATTTCGCACCAATCTCCTGTCCAGTTCTTCAAATGTAGCCTAAAATAGTCTCACTGAAAGCAATTCAGTCAGAAAGACTTTGCTGCTATTAAATCACCCTACTGCTACTCTGTCAAATGGCACAGCAAGAGCCCACACTGAATCTTACCTTCTCCCCTGAGGAGGTATCAAATACCAACTGCCTAGGTGAAAAACCCCACCAAGTTACAGAGGGCTGTCATCTAAGTAAGGACCACGCCTGACTTGACCTAGGTTGTGAAATCTGACAAGATCCCACTCTGAGGAAATAGAACTGTAGCAACACTGCTGGGCCAGATTCTCTGTTCCCATCTCTTCTCTTTGCATTGCTCCAGTTACACAAAGGGACTAGAAAGCAGAGACCAGTCCCCACTGACTGACTGAGGATTCACTTGGTGGGGAACAGTCTCCCAGCTCACGTAGAGCTTCTATGTCACCCCCACCAATAAAGAGCATAAGGAGTAGTGAGGAGGTGTGTCCAGAGCACTCTGATCTGGCTTTACTTATTTCGCAAGTGGCTGCTTGGGAGCTGTGACCATCTGGCACAATTTAGAGAATCCCCCAGTCTGCTCTAAACTCCACCAGCGCAGTGGCAGATTCAGAACTGCATCAAGAAACAAGATACTTCAGCAACCTGACAGCTCTCCATCACCTTTGTGGCCACCTGTGGAAACTATGCACAGCAGAGAATCTTGGCCGTCATTTTTACCCCTCTCTGGATTTCAGGACAAAAAGGGCAGAGGCAGTGTATTTTTAGATTTCTGTTCCTACCACAGAAACAATTGAAATGTTACTATTTTCTGTTGGTGTTATAGTGCCATCAGGGCTTCAGGGGTGACTGTTGGAATAAATTACCCTTTTTAAAATTAAAAAATGGGTTTGATTCTAATCTTACATACACTGACTTGAGTCAGGAGTAACTCCATGGAAGTCCATAAAGTTACCCCAGTGTAAAGCAGCTCAGAATCAGGCCCATTGCATTCTGGCACTGCAGTTGAGCTGTCAGAATTCCTCCATCCATACTCTAAGATGAGGCTTTTGCTTATATTTAAGTGCAAAACTCAACTCAACCTTAGCTATGGGTCATCTGTGCGACTGGTGCCTCCAAAATGGATTTTTTCATTAATTACAACACAAATGCTAATTAATCTCAACTTCACATTTCTCATTGCCCTTTAAATATTTTTCAGAAAGCATTCATGAAGAGGCCAGTTCTGATGCCAGATATAAACCTAATGGTTTAATGATATTTAAATAGTCAGCATACCAGCACAGCATCATTTGAAATTCCTCTCTCTCTCTCTCTCTCTTTTTTTTTTGGTACAATACATTAGGCTCAGAGCATCAGGGCAAACTCTAGTTAAGTGGCCAAAAGGAATTAGAGCCAATTTTCAATTCCAGTTGTACTGCAAAGCAAATGGGTGATATACTGTGGTTCTTCGTTCGGTTATTGCAAAAATCCTGTTCAGATGTGATTGATGCTAATATACCTTATCATATTGTGATTTTCAGCAGTTAAGGGGCTATATAGAACAAACAACCTTTTATAGCTAAATGGAAACCAGCTGTCCACTATTAGAGCTGCACTGTTAGACACTGAGGTGAGGACGATCAGGCCTAGTGGTTGGAGCTAAGGGACAGAGGCTAAATCTGGAGTCAAGAACAGAGCTGGAACAAGGCAAAAGTAGGTCCGGGTGCTAGGCTGGGGCAGGCTGAGGCCTGTGGAGTTTCTCACCACTGTCAGGCAAATGATTGTTCTGAGCCATGAAGCAACATTGAACAGACCCAGGCTTCTCTTTCCCCTGTGAGGCGCTTACACCTGCTCTGAGGCCTGGTCTACACTACGCATTTATACCGAATTTAGCAGCATTAAACCGATTTAACCCTGCACCCGTCCACACAACGAAGCCCTTTATATCGATATAAAGGGCTCTTAAAACTGATTTCTGTACTCCTCCCTGACAAGGGGAGTAGCACTGAAATCGGTATTGCCATGTTGGATTAGGGTTAGTGTGGCCGCAATTCGACAGTATTGGCCTCCGGGCGGATCCCACAGTGCACCGTTGTGACCGCTCTGGAAAGTCATCTGAACTCGGATGCACTGGCCAAGTAGACAGGAAAAACTCCGCGAACTTTTGAATTTCATTTCCTGTTTGGCCAGTGTGGAGAGCTCACCAGCACAAGTGACCACGCAGAGCTCATCAGCACAGGTAACAATGCAGTCTCCTGAGAATCGAAAAAGAGCTCTGGCATGGACTGCACGGGAGGTACTGGATCTGATCGCTGTATGAGGAGAGGATTCCGTGCTAATAGAACTCCGTTCCAAAAGACGAAATGGAAAAACATTTGAAAAAATTTCCAAGGCCATGATGCAGAGAGGCCACACCAGGGACTCAATACAGTGCCGTGTGAAAGTTAAGGAGCTCAGACAAGCCTACCAGAAAACCAAAGAAGCAAACCATAGTTCCTGGAGTCTCCCCACCACCTATTGGAATCGTGAAATCCTAGTGCTGATGGGGCAAAAACTGTCGCGGGTGTTCTGGTAACAGCCCGCACCCCTCCCTCCATGAAGTAGCAGGAGAATCCGTTTCGTGCCTTTCGCTGGGAACTGTGCAACCCATAGCAGGGCTCAAGACAGCAAATCATGACGTAATGTAAATACCATCGCGCATTCTTGGCATCACATGCGAACCGGACCTGCAAAGTAGGAGGAGGAGGAGACTATGGCAGCGTGGGGCTGGGAGGAGACGAGCATGGATACAGAATTCCTCCACATGTGGCCCCTACACTTTAGAACATGTGGGTAATGAGGGGCAGGTTCTAGCCAATTGAATAGCCAATTTGGGCCGGGGAACACAGCACAGACTGGTGGGACTGCATAGTGTTGCCGGTGGGGCATTCCAGGGCGCGAAACTTCGCATGCTTTGGAACATTGCTTCCCCTGCCCTGAAATGCCCTAAACCAGATGAGAGCAGCCTCAATTGAAAGCGAGTTGCAATAGCCTGTGGAGCTTGCAGATGCCAGACAGCTACATCAGTGGAATCAATTTCTGGGTGGGCACAATCTACTGTTAGGGCTTGTCGATGCAAGTAGCAAACATCTCTAGCCTGCTGCTACGAAAGTTTGACTCTGGGAAGTGCGCAGAGTCAGCAGGATGGGCTTGCTGCAATGGGATTCCCTACTGTGGGTGGGGCATAGATGGAACCCATCCCTATCTTGCACCGGAGAGCAACCAGGGCACCGTCAGTACTATAACCAAAGGGTACTTTCCATGTGCTGCAAGCACTGGTGGATACAAGGGAGGTTACCAAATCACGTGGGATGGCGTGGAAGGGTTCTGATGCTCCGTCTTCAGGAACACTAACTCGTTTAAATGGCTGCGACAAGGGATAGCTTCCAGACCAGAATTGACAGTGGGGTGTTGAAAGCCTGTAGTTGGAGTCCTGGGACCAGGCCACACTTGATGCATGGCTATGAACCCAACCAGGCAGCCTGGAACAGTGTCAGGAGTTGTTTCCAACACAGGCTGGGCAAACTGCGAATGGTGGTGAGTGCATTGGCGTTTAAGCGCACTGAGACGCACCATTACTGTCTCGCCGACAGCTCAGTGAAACCAATGTCCCCAATTGATTACGCTGCTCTGCTGTGTGCCCCAATCTCTGTGCGTAAGGGGAGACCTTTACGGCAGGGCTGGGAGGTGAGGCCAAATACCGGCCGCTGATTACGCCAGCAGACACCAGGCGATTTAGAGAGCACACCAGGAACGCGGGTGCATCAGAGGAAGTTTGAAAACCAGTTCTCATGCGGCCAGGGTACGGTGTGATGTTGTGTTTGTTTCTCCTTGACGAAACCCGCCTCCACCTTGATGACTCATTCCTGTAGCCACCCACCCATCCCCCTTCTGTACGTTGCTTCCTAAGGAAATAAACATATCTAATTTAAAAATAATGTATTTTATTAATTAACTTAAGAAACGAGGGCAAGAACTGACAAAGGTAGCCCCGGTGGCGGTTTGGGGGAGGTAGGGGAAGGAAAGGCCACTAAAATGTCACATAAAATGATAGCCTTTGGTTAGGGCTGTCCACTGGGGTGAATGGCGTCACGGAGCCTCCCCATTGTTCTATCGCTGGTGAGCTGAGGAGCTAAGGACTGGTGAGGGGGAGACAGTTATACAGGGGCTGCAGAGGCACTCTGTGACCTGCTGCCATCCGAAGCTCCACCGCATGCCGGAGCGTGCGTTTGGATCGCACGCAGCAACCAGAGTTATACCCGATACCTTCGATGCTTCCCGCCGCCACTCTCATTCGAGCGTCTCTCCTTCTCTCTCACATGGTCCTCCCCCTCCTGTCTCCTCCACACTCATGGCATTTCCTGTCCTCCGGTCTCATGGCATATTTCCTGGTACTTTTGTTACTCCGTCCTCCACCTCATTCAGAATTGAGCTCTTTCATTGCGGTTTCACGTCCATGATTTCTGCAGAACATTCGTCTTGTGTCTTTTTTCACGCCTATCTGAGATGGCTTCAGGCTTGAGAGGGAGCTTGAATTTGCAGCTGCTGCGGGAAGGGCCCCAGGAGAGATCATGTA
>NC_133769.1:316999002-317029439 GCF_003597395.2 Chelonoidis abingdonii | reverse complement strand
GATAGCTACCCACAGTGCAATGCTCTGGAAATTGACACTAACCTCGGTACATGGACGCACACCACCAAATTAATGTGCTTAGTGTGGCCGCGTGCACTCGACTTTATACAATCTGTTTTAAAAAACCGGTTTCTGTAAAATCGGAATAATCCCATAGTGTAGACATACCCTGAGAGTCACCAGACCAGCTCCTGGCTTGGCTGGAGCCTAGCACAGGAATGACTCATCCCAGAAGAAGGCTTAATCAGGCTCTAGTTCAGGGATGACTCATCACCTCACCTGCACTCTTAACATAAAGAAGGCGCTTTTATTATTGCATTGCAGGGACAAACTGATACACATCATATTCATAGTCATAGATTCCAAGGGGCCACTGTAATCATCTAGCCTGATCTCTTATATAAGGTACGCCCTAGAACTTCCCCAAAATAATTCCTACAGCATATCTTTTAGAAAAACATCCAATCTTCATTTCAAAATGGTCAGTGATGGAGAATGTGCCATGACCCTTGGTAAATTATTCCAATAGTCAATTACCTCATTGTTATAAATTGACACTTTATTTCCAGTCTGAATTTGTCTAGCTTCAACTTCCAGCCATTACATTGTATTTTACCTTTCCCTGATAGATGTAAGAGCCCATTATCAAATATTTGCTCCTGTGTAGGTCCTTACAGACTGTAATCAAGTCACCCCTTAACATTCTCTTCGTTAAGCTAAATAGATTGAGCTCCTTGAGTCTATTATCATAAGACATGTTTTCTTATCCTTTAATCATTCTCATGGCTCTTCTCTGAACCCTCTCCAATTTATCAACCTCCTTCTTGAATTGTGGGCACCGGAACTGGACACAGTATTCCACAATGGTCTCAACAATGACAAATACAGAGGTAAAATAACCTCTCTACTCCTACTCGAGATTCCCCTGTTTATGCATCCCAGAATCACATTAGTTCTTTTGGCCACAGAATCACACTGGGAACTCATATTCAGCTGATTATCCATCATGACCCCCAAATCTTTTTTCAGAATAATTTCTTCCCAGAATAGTGTTCCCCATTCTGTAAGTATGGCCTCCATTCTTTGCTATTGATGCCCCTAATGAAATCCAGTCTTACTGTTCACAGACTGGAAGCTGCAAACTCAGGAGGTGGAGAGCTTCCTGTGGCTCCCCTTAAAATAACCTCCTCACAGGTGAAAACAGCAGTCACTGTGGTTTAATCATCCTCAGTGAGTTGAGGGATGAGAAAGGCCTGGCTCTGCTAGTCAAGACCTTTTAATTAAAAAAATCCCAGTTGCTATCCCATGGGCTATTAAAATCTTCAGCCCACTCAGTGGTACTTGCACTGTTCTTCCCTGGGTGACAGTCCATTCTTGAGCTCAACCAGGGGAAAAAAGAGGGTTAATGAAACACTTGCCCTTCCATCTTCATCAATACAAATGAAGTAGAAGCAAATGGCTGGCTGACTGTCCCCTCATTTTGGTTTAGTGGACTCTTGCTTTACTTCTCCACAGAAAATAAAGGACAATTAAATTCTTCAGGAAGGGAGAAGAGGAGCATGAGGAGCTGGGAAACTGGGCTGTGGAAAACTCCATACTTAAAAAAAATTAAAAGGGCAGAAAGCAGGCTTCTGAGTTTTGTTCTTTCGTTGGCATGGCAGGGTTGCCAGGAAGGGTGAGAGGCCTAGCTATGGATTTGATTTACTCTCTTTGTCAGAACCTAGCCAACTAACAATAATAACACCCAGGTTTAGAATGAGTGCCAGTACACACAACGTATACTTATATTCCACACTCACCAAGGAAGATCAGCTTGTGTCCCAGGCATGCAGCCAGTTCATCAGTCCTGGACTGATGTAATAGGATGTAATATAATAGTGAAAAGTGCAAGGTCATGCACTTAGGGATTAATAATAAGAATTTTAGATATACTTTGGGGACGCATCAGTTGGAAGTGACGGAAGAGGAGAGGAGGAGGAGGAGGAGAAGGACCTTGGGGTATTGGTTGATAGCAGGATGACTATGAGCCGCCAATGTGATATGGCTGTTAAAAAAGCAAATGCGGTTTTAGGATGCATCAGGCGAGGTATTTCCAGCAAGGAGAAGGAGGTGTTAGTGCCGTTATATACGGCGCTGGTGAGACCCCACCTGGAATATTGTGTGCAGTTCTGGTGTCCCATGTTTAAGAAGGATGAATTCAAACTGGAACAGGTTCAGAGACGGGCTACTAGGATGATCCGAGGAATGGAAAATCTGCCTTATGAAAGGAGACTCAAAGAGCTTGGCTTGTTTAGCCTGGCCAAAAGAAGGCTCCGGGGGGATATGCTTGCTCTATATAAATATATCAGGGGGATTAACGTTAGGGAGGGAGAGGAATTATTTAAGCTTAGTACTAATGTAGGCACAAGGACAAATGGGTACAAACTGGATATTAGGAAGTTTAGACTTGAAATTAGACGAAGGTTTCTAACCATTAGGGGAGTGAAGTTCTGGAACAGCCTTCCGAGGGAAGTAGTGGGGGCAAAAGACTTATCTGGCTTTAAGACTAAGCTTGATAAGTATATGGAGGGGATGATATGATGGGATAGTTTAATTTGGGCAATTGATCTTGGATTATCAGCAGATAAGTCTGCTCAATGGTCTGTGAGGGGATGTTGGATGGGATGGGATCTGAGTTACTGCAGAGAATTCTTTCCTGGGTGCTGGCTGGTGAGTCTTGCCCACATGCTCAGGGTTTAGCTGATCGCCATATTTGGGGTTGGGAAGGAATTTTCCTCCAGGGCGGATTGGCAGGGGCCCTGGAGGTTTTTCGCCTTCCTCTGCAGCGTGGGGCATGGGTCACTTGCTGGTGGATTCTCTGCAGCTTGAGGTCTTCAAACCACAATTTTGAGGACTTCAATAACTCAGTCATGGGTTAGGGGTTGTTATAAAAGTGGATGGGTAGGGTTCTGTGGCCTGCTTTGTGCAGGAGGTCAGACTAGATGATCATATTGGTCCCTTCTGACCTATGAGTCTATGAGTCTATGAGACTTGTCTTTATCTTGTTTGAAAGGATCCTCCTGTCATCCTACTTTCGAGTCCGTTTTTTTAAGGGATCTCTTGATGAACAATAAACTTAATTTAGTGGGAGGCTTAAAATCAAGAGACAGGAAGAACCAGAGACTCTAGCGCAAACAGCATCATTTCTGAAAGTACTAGTGCACTGTTCCTGGCATAAGCTAATTTGGGGGACGTTCTATGGCCTGTGTCATACAGCACAGTAGATGGATCACAGTGGTCCCTTCTGGCTTTGGAATCCATGACTCCAGTCTCATCTGGCATATTTATATGACACTCATCACCACAGGATCTGAGCACCTACACTCAGATGTGGGTCCAGTTAGTGTCACCTGGCATATTTAGATAGCCTGTAGAATTATATGGAAAATATGTGAATTATTTTAGGGCCCAATCCTGCAAATACAAATTATGCACAATGGATGAAATTCTCACACATGCATACCCCAGCATAAGGTCCAACTGCCACTTAAGTCCCACTTACGCCTTCAAAATAGGTGCCTAGGCCTCATGGTGTGTCTCTGCACAGGGGTGAATTTCACCTGGTGTGGCTACTCATGTACGTAAAATCCCATATTTGCAGGGTTGGAACCTTATCGAACTGATTCCTTTTATACTGTAAAATGATTGTGCTGTTATATATTATCAAAAGTGTTATGTAAGTTTACAGGTGGAAAAGACCTATTAGATTTATGATTCCATATTCCTTCCGGTGCAGGACTGCTCCCTGCAGGATACTGTAGGGTGGTTTTTCTACTCCACTTTTAAAATGCTTAAAGGATGGAACTTCTCAACTGTCCCTACAAGACTATTCCACTAGTAGATCTCACTATAAGAATGTTTTTCTTGATGTTCAACGTAACCTTCCATTTGCTCAATTTCATCCCATTTAGGGCAACCATATTTCCTAAAGTAAAAACAGGATGGCTGGGGCTAGCCTAAGCCCGAGCTGCCCCCCACCACTCCCCACAGGATTCACTAGAGCCACCCCCTCCCCCTGAGCTCCATGCCACCAATGGCTGGTGCTGATCGCCGAGCCCCCGCCACCTGTGGGTGGGGATGGGGCTGATACATGCACCCCGAGCTCAGTGCCCCGTACAGCCAGAGGCTGGGGATAACCCCCCCTCCCAAGCTCCACACCACTCAGGGCTGGGGCTGATCCCTTAGCCCCCCACCCCCGAGATCCATGCTAGCTGGAGCTGAGCCTCATGCCGCTTGGGGCTGACCCCCAAGTCCCACTGCCTGGTACCTCACATCGCTGCTCCTCACAATGTTCCTCTGCCTCCCCCCCGCCACGGTTTTTTGGTAAACTGAGCATTTGTGTTTTGGTAAACTGGGCATTTGTTTTTTGCTGATCAGTTGGGAAGATCAAACAGGACAAACGTCCATTGGGGGTTGGGAAAAGGTACGACGGCCAGGACAGAGCTTAAAAATGGGACTGTCCCAGACAAAACAGGATGTATGGTCACCCTAAGCCCATTTCTCGTCCTGCATTTATACCTCTAGGCCCACCCCAAATCTCCCATCTTCCTCTTGGGTGCTTGCACCCTTCAGAGACTATCATGTCTCATGTGGTCATTGCTTAATCAAGCTAGCTGGATCGAATTCTGTTCCTCATAAGTTAGTCCCTTCACGTTTCCTTGCTGGTCTTCTTTGAATTCCATCTCATTCATTGACCTTTTTCTATTATTAAAGGGCCCAGAACTGCATGCTGTATTCTCAGGTGCCCAATATATCGACAGTTGTGCTGATGTTTTTCATCGGGTGGACATATGTCCACTTAGCATCTGCACTGAGACCACTTACTCATTGAACATACACCACTAGAACAGTCACCAGGGCAGTGGGAAATGAATTGGGTCATGGCCAGTGGAGGATAGGAACTCAAGAGGAAGGATGGTTTTATATTTAAAACACAGGCCTGGGAGTTAGGAAATCTCTATTCTGTTCCTGGCTCTACCAGAGTTTCTGTGCGACCTTTGACTAAGTCCCTTCACCTCTTTATGTGCCTGTTTTTCCCATCCAGGAAATTAGCATAATAAATACCTATCTCTCCACTCTGAGGATAACTCATTAATTATATTTTGTAAATGAACAGCTTGGTTAGTACGCTGGGAATCAGGAGACCCGAATTTTATTCCCAGCTAAGCCACTGACTTGCTTTCTAATCCTAAGCAAGTGTCACTTAACTCTTACCCTCTGTTTCCAAGTCTCCCTGTCTGTCAAGCATATTACAGACTGGTGACCTATAGATTAAATCCCCTGAGCCATTCTCTTATGTCTCTTACTTAGGGCATGTCTACACTACAAACTTTTGCTGATGCAAATGAATTTGGCATACAGCTGCTGCAGTTAGTATATCGCTTGAGTTCTTCCATCAGCGCTTTGAGTACTCACAAGGAGTGCTTGTTTAGATGCACTGTGTAGCGCACCATGGGTAGGTATCCCAATATGCCACCATCCAGCACATTGTGTTTTGGGAAGTTTTGGCAATGCGTGCTATGGTAATGGGGACTGCGGGCTGAAATTCCCATCATGCAACCTTCTCCTCCCCATAATGCCATATCTATCCCATCATTTTCATGCCTATTTTGAAAATCCCACACACCCACTCAGGACTTGTCGCGGTCCGCAATCTCTGACAGAAGCATAGAGCCTGCATTGCTCTGCACTATTGTCATGAGCGTCCTAAGCACAGCATGCATGATCTTCTGGTATTTGCAGAGCTGCAAGAAGAGTCTCAAGGAACACAATGATTTCCTGGAGGGCAGATTGCTGTGGGACATAGCCTGAACCAATTCAAGGTTGTTGGTGGTGTTCACAGAGCAGTTTCAAATGGTGGAGCACTTCTTCTGGGCCTGAGAAACTAGCACTGACTGGTGGAATCACATCATAATGCAGGTTTGGGATGACGAGCAGTGGCTGCAGAACTTTTGAGTATGAATGCCATATTTCTGGAATTGTGTGCAGAGCTCATCCCAGCAGGGACATTAAAATGAGAGGTAGCAGTGACAGTGGAAAAGTGAGTGGCAATCACACTCTTGTGGAAACTTGCAATGCCAGATTGCTACCAGTCAGTGGGAAATCATTTTGGAGTTGGAACATCCACTGTTGCCGTCATTGTCATGCAAGTGAGCAGGGCCATTAATCATCTCCTGCTATGCAGGATTGTGACTCAGCAATGTGCAGAACATAGTGGATGGATTTGCAGCAATGGGTTTCCCGAACTATGTTGGAGTGATAGACAGCACGCATATCCCTATTTTGGCACCAGGTCACCTTGCCACACAGTACATCAAAAGAAAGGGCTATTGTTCTATGGTTATGCAAGCACTGGTAGATCACTGGGCATGTTTCGCTGCTGTCAGCATTGGCTGGTCAGGGAAGGTGCATGACACTCACATCGTTAAAAACACAGGACTATTAAAAAATCTACAAGCAAGGACTTCCTTTCCCATCTGGTAGATTACTATTGGTGATGTTGAAATGCCAATAGTGATCTGGGGGACCCAGCCTACCCTTTACTCCCCTGGCTCATGAAGCCGTACACTGTCCACTTCGACAGCACCAAGGAAAGATTCAACTACTGGCTCAGCAGGTGAAGAATGAAAGTTGAATATGCTTTTGGTAGATTGAAGGGACGCTGGTGTTGTTTACTCACAAGATTGGATCTTGGTGGGAAAAATATCCCAATGGTTATAGCTGCCTGCTGTGGTCTGTAAAATATCTATGAAGCAAAGGGGGGAAAGTGGCCACCAGGCTGGAGGCAGAAGAGCTGTCTGCTGAGTTTGAACAAGCAGACATAAGAGCTATCAGAAGAGCTTAACATGGAGGTATGCGGTTTGGGGAGGATTTGAAAGAGTACTTTACCAGGGAGCCTCAGTAATGCATTGTGGTGTTCTGTGCTCTACTTGGCCATGCAGTGTGGGAGCCTGTTAGGAATTGTGTGTTACTTGGTGCAGGGCTGCCCTAGAGGTGGGCAATCTGGGCATCAGCCCAGGACATCATAGTCAGGGGGTGCCATGATAAGCCCAGAGGCTAGGGCTCCACTCTCTGCCTGTGGGGTGCAGCTCGGCATGGCAGAAGTGCCTGCCTCCCTGCTCTGGAGTGGCGGTCCTCTTCCCTCTGCCCTATCTGGTTTCCCAACCTGGCTCCTAGTTCCACCTCTGCACTTTGCAAGCTGGGAGGCTCTTCCCCTCTGGGACTGTTCCAGCCCTGCCATTTCTCCTTCCATGGGCAGCCTGAATGAAAGCGATGCCACTCAATGGAAGGTGAGCATGGCATCTCAGCTGGCTAATAGGAGCTGGAAGTTGCTGGCCTCTTCCAGGAGTGTGTGGGTGGGGGAAGGGATCTAAAACTGCAGGGCAAAGAGACCAGTAAGTCTGGGGGAGTCCTGACCCTGCACTCCAGCTCCCAGGGGGCTCCTTCCTATGACCTCAGGTCCCAACCCTCCAGCTTCCTGGGGGGGAGGCTCCCTGTGCCCCCCAGGTCCCAGTCCCTCTCCATGCCCCCTCAGCTCCCAGGGGGCCCCTTCACGTTCCCTCAGGTCCCAGCCCCAGCGGCTGACCAGGGAACCCCCCCGGGTCCCCAGTTCCCGGCCCTGTTCCATGCCTCCCAGCTCCCAGGAGGCCCTCTTTCTGCCCCCAGCCCCCAAGCTTCTGGGGGGCTCTCCCTATGTCCCCTGGTCCCCACCACCCTCTATGCCCACCCAGATCCCAGGGGCTTCTCCCTCTGCCCCCAGGTCCTAACCTCCCAGTTAAAAGCAAAAACATAATGCATTTATGGAACAGAGATTAAAGAAGAGGAAGGAACAGTCAAGTCTATTTTAGCCACACATACATTAACTGTGACTCTCACAGGTCAGCCTATGTGAGGTGGTGGTTGTTCTTCCTGTCCCCTGGTGTGGCGCGGTAGGGATAAGGATGCAGACCCTGATGCCCTGTGCAATGTTGAGGTGTGTGGGGGTGGGCCCTGCTGATCAGCTTCTCCCTTCCCCCCGTCAGTGCCTCCTGCCCACTGGCCAGCCCCGCTTATCAGTTCCTTCCTCTCCCCTCCTCCCCAATGCCTCCCACCCGCTGGGAGGAAGAGGGAGGAGCATGGGCAGGAAGAGATGGAGTGAGGACAGGGCGCACTCGGGGGAGGGGTCAGAGTGGGGACAGATTGGGGATGGGGCTTTAGAGGAAGGGATGGAGCAGGGGCGAGGGCAGACCTGGGGAAATCAAGAAGTTGGCACCTGTAGCAGCAGCTACAGATAAGACACATAGAAGTACTGCTGTGGAAAGCGAAAGTTAAGATTCAGAACTCCCTTCTCTTGCTCCCCTAAAGCTTTATACTTGTGATAAATAAAGTGGGGAGATAGCTCCCTTTAATGGACACCCAGCCAACCAGTTATCTATAAAATCCCTCTTGGTAGCTGTTTTCTGCTTGCTTTACCTGTAAAGGGTTAAAAAGTCCCCCATGTAAGGGGAAAAAAAGTGATCAACTGACCAAAAGATCCAATGGGAAGGCTAGAACTTTTTTAAATGAGTGAAAGAACTTTCCTTTTGTCTGTTCTCTCTGGGCTGGAGGGACAGAGCAGCCATGCTATAAGCAGCTTTAAGCCAGGTATGGTCATAAATCGTCAGATCATGCCTAGAATTACTTATCTGAATTCCAAATGTATAAGAACTCAGAAGTGATCAGAATGTTTAGCTAGATGTGATTAGGTTTATTTCTGTTTATTTTTTAAGGCTTGTGAATCTTCTCTGTGCTAACCCCAGATGCTTTTGTTGCTTGTAACCTTTAAGCTGAACCCCCAAGAAAGAAAGCTATTTTGGGTGCTTAATTTTTGTAATTGTTTCTTTTAAGATCTAGCAAAAAGCCTAAGTTCCAGATGTATTTTTTCCTTTTTGTTTTTAATAAAATTTACCTTTTTTTTAAGAACAGGATTGGATTTTTGGTGTCCTAAGAGATTTGTGCATTAGCTGGTAGCCACAGCTAATTTCCTTTGTTTTCTTTCTCAGCTCTTCCCCGGGGGAGGAGTGAAAGGGCTTGAGGGTACCCCACAAGGAGAAATTCCCAAGTGCTCCTTCCTGGGTTCAAAGGGGTTTTTTTGCATCTGGGTGGTGGCAGTGTTTACCAAGCCAAGGTCAGAGAGGAACTGTAACCTTGGAGTTTAATACAAGCTTGGAGTTGCAAGTATTAATTTTTAAAAGCCTTGCAGGCCCCTACTTCCTGCAATCGGAATGACAGAGTGGGGATTCAGTCTTGACAATACTAGACATGTTTATTAACTCTTCGGCCTCGGAGTGCTTGGCACTGAATACTGGGACCATTTTCCACAGGCATGGTGATTGTTACCCTCAGGAGTGAGATATGTACAAAGGCACAGAGAGCACAGCTGCTGCTGACATCCCAAAGCCACTCAGGCCCGTATGCTGCTAGCCTGGGTACTGAAATGGTGCCAGCCGAAGTTATTGCTGACTGGCGTGGGAAAGTGTCCTACCTCAGAGGAAGAAATAAGGCTGCCATCCCTAGATCCCTTCAGGAGAGGATGGCAGAGTACTTCCATGAAAGTTTCATCAAGATGTCTCAGGAGGATTCAAGGGACATCCCTATGTACCTAAGCAAACTGCTCCACATGGCTCCCTGGCTTAACTTTACAGGGGAAGTGAAGCAGATAACAATACTGCTTCCATTTGTTGTACTGCTACCTGGTCTAGTAGGAGTAAATTAATGAAAAGTTGAGGGCTGTGTCCTGCTAAGCTGGGGAGGGGTGGCTCTAGCTTTTTTGCCGCCCCAAGTACAGCAGGCAGGCTGCCTTCAGTGGTGCACCTGCAGGAGGTCTGCCGGTCCGGCGGCTTCAGCATACCCACTGCCGACTTGCCACCGAATCCGCGGGACCAGCGGACCTCCCGCAGGCAAGCCACTGAAGGCTGCCTGACTGCCGCCCTCACAGGAACCGGCAGGGTGCACCCCCGTGGCTTGCTGCCCCAGGCACGTGCTTGGAGTGCTGGTGCCTGGAGCCGCCACTGAAGCTGGGGAAGCCATCACTGTAATGGGAAATAAATTTACACACATACTTGAGGTTCCTTCCCCTGCCTCAGGCTCACCTGTGCTCAACTGCTGGAACTGTCTGGACTGCAGTGGAGTATCAAATAGTCCTGGCTTGAGGCATGGCTGGAACCTCTGGCTACATGTCCCCCACCCTCATCCTTGCTGTTAATGGCAGGGGCCTGTGACTTGGGCTCCTCAAAGGTATCCAGAGTGGTGGTGGTAGGGAGTGTCTCTGTCAAGTCAGGATTGCTCATTGTAAAAGCAGCAGCTCTGTGGCTCGACACCGGATTGACTATTGGCCTCCCTGGCCTTCCGCTATGCCTGCCACAGTTCCTTTGCTTTCATGTGGCACTGCTGCTGATTCCTGTCGTAACCCCTTGCCCTGCCTCCTCAGTGCAGTCTTCTCATAGATGGCCACATTTCTATGGCTGGTCCATAGCTGTGCCTGCACAGCCTCTTCTCTTCACAGGCACAGGAGAGCCAATATCTCCTGTCTCCTCCAAGCCAGAGTGTGTCTGGCATGTGTAACTGGCATGGTCAGCTGGGCAGTGGCACAGAACAGCGAAGAGCTGCTGGGTGTGGTCACCAAGATGGACAATGGGGAAAAGGCATTTCAAAAATTTGTGTGGCTGTTAAAGGGGCATGGCTTCCACTGTCTGGGCAGTGAAGTTCACAGTTGTGACCCAAACGGTCTGTGTGGGGAATTGTGGGACAGCTGCTAGGGACAAAGTAACAGCTTAGATCTCAAATCATCAGAGGGAAGAAGAGGAGAGAGTCAAGCAGGAGACAGATCAGAAACTAGTAACTCTGCTATACAAAGGGTCAGAGTCATGGGCGGCACATACACCTCCCATTCAGGGAGGCTAGCCCCCTACCCTGCCCCATCTTCCCAAGCCCTGCCCCTACCCTGCCCCTTCTGCCCAAGGCCCCACCTCTGCTTTCACCTGCTGGGGCCAGAGGAGCTCCGAGCCCCACACTGTGGCTGGTGGAGCTCCAGGCCAACCCGTCTGAGCTGCCCCGAATCCCAGCTCCCTGAAGGAGTTCTGAGCTCTGCCATAGCCTGGACCTGGAGCTGTGGCGGGGAGTGTTAGCAGAGGTTTGGGGAGGCTTTGCCTCCCCCAGCCTCCATTATGCACTGCCCATGGACAGAGTCACTGTGGTGCTTGAAAATTCAGCGTCCACGCCCACAATTCAGATTCTGTGTTGACTGCAAAGTTCAGAGAATGGGCAGAACCTAACCCAGCTGCTTCCTTGTGGTTGCACTTCCAGGCTCCCAGAGCATGAGCTCTTCCCAGTCATTCACTTCCCAACACAGCAGGCCCTCTCTGTTAACGGGCTCTCTTTTGGGCCAAACACATGGGAAAAAACTTCTCCTTCTCTCTGCAATCCAATGAGACATTCCCAGAACAGGGGGCTTTCTTGACTACCTGCCTCCCCACCCAGTTGTCCAGGTTCCAGGTATGGGTTCCCAGAACACAGTTTCTTCTGGGCCAACCTTGGAAAATCAGGCAGCCATCTCCCCTTGTCCTGTGAGTGTGCTCCTAGAACATAAGGCTCCTTTTCTTGCCACTTGCTATGAGGGGTTGGATCCTAGAGGGTGGGTTTCTCTCACCCAGCTGTGAGGAGATATGGCCAGCAACACAGAAATGTTGCGATTTCACTTCCATGAACTGTTGTAAATACAGAGCTATTCCCAGCTCTAAGAGCATGGCACTGTCTGCACTACCTTTGCATACTGCAGTTAAAAAATGGTTTTCCTGGGCAGCTTAGCCCAGCTCCGCAAAGGTATTTAGGTTCCTAACTTTCCATTGATTTGTCCTAAGTCCAGTCAGAGGCAGCACAACCTAGACAAAACAGCCAGTATCTATCTGTGCCATTAGAGGAAAACTCCACAAGTATCAGGGAAAACAATCTTTAGTGCTGCTAGTGGCGCTTTGTGACTGGCTACAGAACCCAGCCAATTGTATGGTCAATTGTTGTGTGTCTCACTTTGTTAAACATGAAACTGGAAACATTCCCAGATGGTGCATCTTCCCCTCCAATGAGAAATCTCAGAGCATGAGGCTGAATGGGGCGATAATAAGAAAATACATTCCCAGTGACTGCTTAGGGAAGAGAATTCATTAACCATCATCTTGCTTTTTCTCTAGTTCTGAGTGGTCCCTGCTGCCTTTTTCCTCCTCCAAAATCAAGCTAGTTGATAGAAAGCAGGCAAATACAAAACCAAACAGCTGTGTGCCAGATGTGCAGTTCTACATGTACACGTGCCCTGCCAAGCCATTTATAGAGTATACTGGAGCCTAGTCCAGTGTTTTTTCTTCGGAACTGATCACAGAAAATATCCATTGCACAATAAAGAATCACGATTCTTCTTCCTATGATTCTCTTTATTCTGTACTCATGCGGTGTGTATAGGAGAGGGAAAATGGCAGTGGGAGAGATGACCTACATTCTGTTACACTAGTCATGCTACTTACTTACAACTCCAGACAGTTAACTCAGCTACTGAACACCTGAACTGTTCTCTCTGGAATATTAAGTAAATGGGGTTACCTAGGCAACTAGTAGTGTTCACGGGTAAGATTTAGAGTTCAAAATCATTCCAGTGTATTAGAATAATAATCTGGGTAATGGAACAGTGAGAGGATCCTAGTACAGAACTTGGCATGCACTGTTTTAATGAGAGGTTGTTTATAAAGGCCATTTAAAAAAGCTTAGCCAAGTGTAGGCCTCTTTGCAGACACCTAACACACAGGCACAATTGTTACACTGGGCAGTGTTTGAGAAAAAGAGAGAGGATGGTGCAGAAAAAAAAATGGAGGGGGGATGAAGAAACAGAAGTGCTTTCTTCATCTCGAAATACCTTCAGCCCTTTTCAGCTAGTGGATATGTTACATACACTATGTTTGGGGCTGAAAGAGTGAAGTGTAAGATCTCAGACCTCAGTATGCAGCTAATAAAATTAATGTAGTGTATGGGAGGTAGCATTGTCCAGTGGTTAGAGCGCAGGATTAGGCATCCGGAGACCTATGTTCTGGTCCCAGATCTGTTACTGCCCTTGATTGTTATTACAGCCTTGGGTCTCCATTTCTCCTTCTGTGAGATACCGATAATAACACTTACCTTCAGTTGGAAAGCACCCTGAGGTCTATGAACAGGACATGCTATATAATAGCTATGTGTGCCAGTGCAGCTGCTCACGGTGCTGGGGTTCCATCCGTTCCTGTGCACTGAGACATGAGGAGGGGGTTTGAACTAGCAGGGCTGAGCTCTGCAAAGCTACCCGGGGATTCTGCCCTACCATTCAAGGTTCAAATTTGGCAAATTCGGACCTTCAAGGAACATCATACTGCCTTTCTATAGAGTGTTTTTTTCCTATCCTCTGAGCCACCTCAACCTCCTTTTAGTGCTCTTACACACCACTGGGATCTATTTGCAACCTGAGCAACATGTGACCCCTGGAACTCCATAATAACCTTTTTACAGTTACTTTGCAGAGCAGAATTTCACTTTAACAATGCTGAATGCCCATCATTAGGCTCCAGAGTTGACCACTATTGATAAGAATAGGTAGAATTCACACTTATCTATCTGCAATTGTTTCTGTCGTCTGGCATAGGTAGGTGGACACTGCTGTATTGGGATGCATTTGGAAAATTTTTATTACCATTTCAAGGTCTGGAAATGTAATATTTTGACAATGAATGCTTGAATTTGCAGAAGATGATGAAGCCACCACCAGTGCTGGTATGGTGCCTGCTCCACAGCCCATGGAGTTCAATAGCAGGACTCCAGGCCCATGATGAATAGGCTGCTCCAAGGTGGTGAGACTGCTCAAGTATCACTGTAAAATTCAGTGTCAGTATGTGAAATACACGGCAACTCAGTCATCAGTGATCCCACACAATCCAAATGAAGCTCTCATTGCATTCGATTATGGACACTCCTAGTCCACACACGGTGCAAGGGGACATATTTAATAGGACGTGGTATCTTTTGAAATACTGCCAGCTGAATAACTCACCATTTTTGTTTCTTTACAGCATGCTTTATTTTTGGGCTTCTTGCTTTCCTTGCTTTACCACTGGCCATGGCTTTTACAGGTAAGCTGTCTATCAAAGACATTTAAAGAGAGAAGTTTGGTGGTATTATAAAACCCTATAGCAATGCCACCTGTGAAAAGATTAGTTTGAATCTGATTTATGACACAAGTGTACCTGACTTTGGTGATGTCACCAGATATGGTTGTTGAAGTCGTAAACTACATATTTGTCACTACATCTGTTTGTCCATATCATAAAATCACCACAGAGCTTGCTTTGGTTGTTGATATCTGCTTCGGCAATTCCTTGAGCTGGTGTGGGGTGTGCAGGTCATTATCAAAGCAGATTGGCAGAGTTATGTGGGAAAAGCATGCTGCATAGGAGTCAGACTTGTAATGATAAACTCCATCCTTTCCACTATTATTTTTCACCCTGTAAGCTTCTGGGGTGATATCCAGGCTTCAGATGCATGACCACAGCAGCCATTTATATGGGGAACCAGGAATTCTGGCCTTCTAACCCCAGTTCTGATGACTCCTTCTGTAGTTTTGGACAAACCACCTAATCTCTTTTCCTAAATTTCTCCATCTATGAAATGTGGCTCTTTTAATTTTCTTATCTACCTCACAGCAGTGTCAGGAAACTTAAATTAGTAGCAAAATACTGCTTACCTTACCCATTTGACAATCCTGTTGACTCCAATGGGATTATTCATATAGAATATCAGGGTTGGAAGGGACCTCAGGAGGTCATTTAATCAAACCCTCTGCTCAAAGCAGGACCAATCCCCAGACAGATTTTTACCCCAGTCCCCTAAATGGCCCCCTCAAGGATTGAGCTCACAACCCTGGGTTTAGCAGGCCAATGCTCAAACCACTGACCTATCCCTCCCCCTGAGGGTCAGATTAGCAATGACCTTGGGGGTTCTCCATCTTCTGCTGCATGGGGCAGCATTTGGCCGCGTTATTGGAACCTGAGTTGAAGATGAAAGCAACCATATAAGTGCTTAAATAATACTAATATTGATAATAAATAGCAAGAAACAGTTACAAAGGCAATTTCACCCAGAACTTGCATCCTGAATAAAAGACATAGTGCAAGTAGGATGACCAGATGTCCTGATTTTATAGGGACAGTCCCGATTTTGGGGTCTTTTTCTTATATAGGCTCCTATTACCCTCCACCTCCTGTCCCAATTTTTCACATTTGCTCTTTGGTCACCCTATGTGCAAAATAGAGTGCACTGTACAGTATATGTCCAGTATACGAATTCACCTCCAAACAGCCAGAAGAGTGAACTTCTCTTTCTGATCCACTGCACACTCTTCAGGCTGCAGTTGAAAAAATATTCATTTCAAACACAATTCACATGTCTCTAAGTATAAAGAAGGCTGGGTATGGCTGGACTCAGGTCTGAGCTACAAACTAAACAAACAAAAAGGTGAATGTTGCTCTTTCCTACAGTGGTTTGCACTATAGGAATAATTTCACAGTTAAAGTACTTTTATGAACACTGAGAAGTATGACAGGTTTCAGCGTGGTAGCCGTGTTAGTCTGTATCAGCAAAAAGAACAGGAGTACGTGTGGCACCTTAGAGACTAACAAATTTATTTGGGCATAAGCTTTTGTGGGCTAAAACCCACTTCATCAGATGCATGCAGTAGAAAATACAGTAGGAAGATATATATACACAGAGAACATGAAAAACCATACCAACTCTAATGAGACTAATCAATTAAGATGAGCTATTATCAGCAGGAACAAAAAAAATTTTGTAGTGATAATCAGGATGGCCTATTTCAAACAGTTGACAAGAAGATGTGAGTAACAGTAGGGGAAAATTAGCATGGGGAAATAGTTTTTACTTTGCGTAATGACTCATCCACTCCCAATCTTTGTTCAGGCCTAATTTAATGGCATCCAGTTTGCAAATTAATTCCAATTCTGCAGTTTCTCATAGGAGTCTGTTTTTGAATTTTTTTTGTTGAAGAATTGTGACGTTTAGGTCTGTAATTGAGTGACCAGAGAGGCTGCAGTGTTCTCCGACTGGTTTTTAATGTTATAATTCTTGACATCTGATTTGTGTCCATTTATTCTTTTGCATAGAGACTGTCTGGTTTGGCCAATGTACATGGCATAGGGGTATTGCTGGCACATGATGGCATATATCACATTGATAGATATGTAGGTGAGGGAGCCTCTGATGGCATGGCTGATGTGATTAGGTCCTATGATGGTGTCCCCTGAATAGATATGTGGACAGAGTTGGCATTGGGCTTTGTTGCAAGGACAGGTTCCTGGATTAGTGTTTTTGTTGTGTGGTTACCGGTGAGTATTTGCTTCAGGTTGGGGGGCTGTCTGTAAGCAAGGACTGGCCTGTCTCCCAAGATCTGTGAGAGTGAGGGATCGTCCTTCAGAGAAACTGCAGAACTGGAATTAATTTGCAAACTGGACACCATTAAATTAGGCTTGAATAAAGACTGGGAGTGGATGGATCATTACACAAAGTAAAAACTAGTTCCCCATGCTAATTTTCCCCCTACTGTTACTCACACCTTCTTGTCAACTGTCTGAAATGGGCCATCCTGATTATCACTGCAAAAGTTTTTTTTTTCTCCTGCTGATACTAGCCCACCTTAATTGATTAGTCTCATTAGAGTTGGGATGGCAGCATCCATTTTTTCATGTTCTCTGTGTATATATATCTTCCTACTGTATTTTCCACTGCAAGCATCCGATGAAGTGTGCTGTAGCTCATGAAAGCTTATGCCCAAATAAATGTGTTAGTCTCTAAGGTGCCACAAGTATTCCTTGTTCTTTTTGAGATGTATGAGTGCTCCAATATCTTATTTCAGACTCTTGCTTCTTGGTCTATTTTAAACAAGGAGACTATTGGTTGCAGGTCCATCCCCAGACTTAGAGAGTTCAATGAGGAGCTGAATGTGCAATATGGATTTAGTCTCCCATAAGTAGGGACAGACCCTGTCAGCTGGAAACCAAATCTGAAAGACCCTCATTCTCTCCCTTCATTGTCTCACCAGCCTGCTTCTTTGGAGTCAGGATGGAGGATGGGGAAAGTCTGTCATAACAAGAGGCAACCTTATTCTGGAGGGGCTGTTCAAGGCTCCATAGTTAAAGTTAAGTTGAGTTTTCACTTAAAGTAGGGACTCAGGTAGGATGAATGGCCTAGTGGGTAGCACACTAGATTGAGATGTAAGAAACCTGGATTCTGTTCCTGGTTCTACCACAACATCCTGTGTGACCATGAACATGTTTTTTAGTCTACCCTGCTGTTCAGTTCCCCATTTGTAAAATAGGGATAGTGCTTTCTCTACCTCACAGGAGTGTGATGAGGATAAAACCATGTAGTGACTGTGAGGTGCTCAGATACTACAGGAGTGAGGGGCCATGTAGCCAGGGAAATAGCTATGTTATGCATGAACAAGGCATCATTTCCTTCCCAAAATTACAGCACTCATTCTCAGAGTACTGAATGCAGGTCTAGAAATGCACAATTCAGGCACCTTAATTCAACCTTTTAGTGATACCACATGGGAACGAAAATGTGTCTTCAAAAGTCAATTTAATCTAATCTGGGAACATATTAGTATATGTTCTGAGCCATATATTTAGTATATGTTCCCAGATACTGAATGCACTGATCGTAGCTATATGGCTATTGCAGGGGAGGGCAAACTATGGCCCGGGGGCTGGATCTGGCCCGTCAGGGCTTTCAGTCCTGCCAGCAGGATTGCCAGCCCCATAGCACAGCGAGGCTAAGGTAGGCTCCTTGCCTGCCCTGGCCTTGCACCACTCCCAGAAGCAGCTGGGACCACGTCCCTGTAGCCCGGGCAGAGGACTCCATGTGCTGCCCTTGCCTGCAGACTCTGTCCTTCGCAGCTTCCATTGGCCGGGAACGAGGAACTGTGGCCAATGGGAGCTTTGGGGGTGGTACCCACAGGTGAGGGCAGTGCACGGTGGAGCTGCCTGCCCTGCTCTGCCCCACCCCACCCCACCCCACCCCCAGGAGCCACTGCCAGACATACATCAGTACAGGACAGGGTTTGCATTGTTTGGATGCCTCAATTGTGCATTTCTGTATCTTAAGCTGTCTGGAGTTTTTTGAGTTTCATCATAACTTTGGGTTTTCTGGTTTTGTACTGATTATTTTGGGGTAATTACCACATTCCTGTAATGTTGTTTTTACCTTTAAGTTACTGATATATGCTCTCAGGCTTAACTGTCCCTTAACACATGTATTTGTCTATGAGTTTATTTAGACTTGATTGCTGCTTCAGCTACCAGAGAGTTCCAGCCCCAAGGCTCTGGCAGAGAGTCTTGGCACCATCAGTAGTTAACAGAATCAAATGGAGGCAAGAGCACGGTTAGGGCAGTCAGGTTAAGAAGATGGTGCCATTAAATGTTATTGCCATGCACTTTGGGTTTGTCTACACTATTGGTCTGATTTTCATCTTGGGTAGACATGCCCACTGCAGCTCTGCTAGTATGCTTAAAACAGAAGTGTAGCCAGGGCCGGCTCCAGGAACCAGCTAAGGAAGCAGGTGCTTGGGGTGGCCAATACAAAGGGGTGGCACTCCGTCCGCTGTGGGGGGCGGGGGCGCGTCTGGGTCTTCAACGGGAATTCGGTGGCAAGTCCCTCAGTCCCTCTCTTTCCCTTTGAGCTGCTGCCGAAGTGCAGCAGAAGTGGAAGAGAGGCAGTGAAGGACCCGCCACCAAACTCCTGCCTAAGAATGGAGTGGCGCGATTGAGCTTGGGGCCGCAGAATACCTGTAGCCAGCCTGGAGTGTAGCCATGGATTTGAGAGGGACTAAGCCTCCCCCTGCCCCGAGTATGTGCCTAGAGTCTCAGATGGGATTGTACTTGGGCAACTGGCCCATCCCACTGCTTGCACCGCCATGGCTATACTTCTAGTTTTAGCATGCTAGCTTGATTAGAGCTAGCCTGTGTTTGTGTACCCAAGCTGGAAATTACATTGCCAGCTCCAGTGTAGACATAACCTATGAACCAGATTCATATGCTGCCCCTGGCCTCCGCTGTATGCCCACTGGGTGCTACTGCAGAGACTATGTGTCCCAGACAGTCAGGAGATGCATTGATTCAGCATCTCTCGAAAACTTATCCTGACTGATCTCTTATATAGACCTGGCCATCACCTAAAACTGTTGCCTACCCCGAGGGAGAGTGGTGATGGGGTGAATGCGACAGGACTGCAGGGACCCAGGCTAGTGCAGGGAGGTGTCATTTACACCATGGCATAATTTACACATTGGCAGCCAGCCTTCAAAAATGGAATGGGGGCTAGAATCTGTTGTTAATACCCTACCCCCTTCTAGTAATAAATTTTAATGTATGAAACTTCGAGGTGAAAATGTGGCATTTATTCTATGGGATTAGCCTAGATCTGTGGGTAACTTCTCACATCAGATGCAGAGTCCTTTTTTCATGACTTGCTGAAATTAAGAGACCATCAGTGTAATACAGCGTTGTCACAGGATAATGGTTTCCAACAGCTACATATCTGCGAAGGCATTTTAAGGAAAATTAAATGTCAAGTCGAAATGCAGACATTTATTATCTAAGCAAGGGACTCGAGTTCTCTGATAACATTCTGTTACAATGATTTCTCACAATAACTTGATTTCTATTGATCTGATTATTGATGTGCATTCAATCATTTTGGCCTTAGTCAAAAAGAGTATTTCTAGAAATTTATCTAATATTAACAGATCTGTAACTATGCAAATAATAGTGAAGATCAATATTCATGAAGAATAGCCAATAATTCCTAACTATAAAAATTTGAGATCTTTTCAACCACTTGGTTATTTATCTACTTTCAAATTTTAACAAGTAGGAATGAAATTTTGTCATTAAAAATTCCAAAAAGCAAAGCTAGAGATGGAGTGACCCTTTAGAACAGAGTCCATCTCCCTGACCACGGAGAATTGTTCCTGGCAGCACATTTCCCACACTTTGTCCAGACTGCAGTGGAGTCAGGAAGCCCCGGGAGTGCTCCCAAGGTCCGAGCTTCTTGGTTCACAGTCTGCTGAGGAGCTGGACAGACAACCTGGCAGGAAACAGCTCAGGGTCCATCCAAAGTTGTTGAAATTGTTGGAATTTTTCTGACCAGCTCTATATTTAATAATACACTGAACAAAAGATGAGCAGAGCCATAAAAACATGCACCTGGCTCAAATGAGTAACCCCATAATCTTGATATTGTGACCTTTGTTCTATTTCTTCCCCTCTCTGCCTTTTGTTTGTTCATTATCCTCATTTGTGTTGTGTTTGATGCAAAGCTCATTTAATTCAGTCCCCCGACCTTAATGTTAATTGGATCAGAAGCGTATTTGTAAGCACTATACTGCATCTTTATTTTTTTCTGTAAAGCATATACTGACATTTTGGTCACTTAAGGTAATAAATGATACTATATTTTTGGTACTCAGGAATGAAGTTTTTGGAAGACTGTCCACTTCAACCACTAATTCCCTTATATCTGTTGGTGGGTGGTGTTGTCGGCAGTTTAAAGGTACTGTGCATTGTGTATGAAAAATGTTTTATGTGCCAAGACTTTGACATTATAAAGTATGCTTTAAGTGAGCTGTGTTCAGACAGGATACTTAAGAATTTACATTACATTCTTATGGTTAATTGAGAGCTAGACAACTGAATGATATCACAGATTAATAATTCCTTGCTGGACCACAAAATAGGCATATTTAACTCCAAAGTAAGAGGCATTGATCCTGTGGAAATGTTCTGCTACGATTTGATTTCTGTTTTATCAAATGATAGATCTAGAATGAATAAATGGATGTTAGTACAGGAAAGTAACAACTTCTCACTATACAGTACCATGAGGGACCCGCTGGTGCATTCAGGAGAACAGAGTAATTGTGTATCTCAGCCAATCAGAGAACATCTGAGCCATAAAAGGACAATGGTTTCTGGTTGGCTGAATTTTATTTCTTTTATCAATGAGGACAGGTGAACCAGGTAGCAATCTCAGTGGCTGGCACAGATGTAAGTGATTAATGTAACATCACATGCTGCATGTAAATGATGCTAGAACTTTGTAAGGTTGGAAATCCTGTACTAGTGGTCTGATCTCCCTAGACACAGAGTGAAGATTCTTGCCCTGAAGCCTCTCTAGGAATTAACTGAAACACTTAAATAACAGCTAGATTAAAACAGGTAGCTTTATTTAGTCAACAGATTGTAACAATCAGAGTCAGCATCTGTTCTGAAATGTATCTGCCCCTGCTTTGGAGACTGACTGGAGAGGACTTCAGCTGTCAATGAGCCTTATTCACCTTGCCCTGCACAGTATGTAGTTATTCCCACCAATGCAAAGTGGGCATAAAATACCACCAAATCAAAACAGTTGCATTACACATGTTTCATGCACTCCCTTTGCCCTGGTGGAAATGACTACACCAGGTGCAGGGCAATAATGAATCAGGCTCTCTCTCTTCTAATAATCCCCCTCAGACCCTGCTCCTTCTCTTGAGGAGACAAACTGAACAAAACAATAGTGAAGCTGTTTCTCTGGTCTGAACTACTCTACAAATCTCATTGTGCCAGTGTGTGCTTGTCTGACAGGGTTATCCCTGTAGCTGGGTGACATCCCAGGTAATGACGGAAACTGTAATGCTGTAACACAATCTATAACAGGGGTGGGCAAACTACATCTTGTGGGTCGGATCCAGCCCACCAGCCATTTTAAGTCAGTCCTCGAGCTCCTGCTGGGTAATGGGGTCTGGGGCTTGCCCCACTCCAGTGCTCCGGCACTCCAGCTGGGGAACAGGGTCAGGGGTCACTCCATCCAGCTCCTGGAAGCAGTGGCATGGCTCCCCTCCAGCTCTTATGTGCTCCAATGGCCCCCTCCAGCACTCCAATGGAAGCTGCAGGGGCCGTGCCTGCGGGTGAGGCAGCATGCAGAGCTGCCTGGCCATACCTCTGTGTAGGAGCTGGAGAAGGGACATGCCACTGCTTCCAGGAGCTGCTTGAGGTAAGTGCCACCCAGAGCCTGCACCCCTGAGCCTCTCCCCACACCCCAACCCTGATCCCCCTCCTGCCCTCCAAACCCCTCGATCCCAGCCTGGAGCACTCTCCTGCACCCCTCATTTCCAGCCCCACCCCAGAGCCAGCACCCCCAGTTGGAGCCTGCATCCTTTCCCACATCCCAACCCCCTGCCCCAGCCCTGATTCCCCTCCCACCTTCCGAACCCCTTGTTCCCAGCCCAGAGCACCCTCCTACACCCCAAACTCTTCATCCCCAGGCCCATCCCAGAGCCCGCATCCCCAGCCGGAGCCCTCACCAACCCCCCACCTGCAACCACTCCTCAACCCCAGCCTGGAGTCACTTCCTGCATCCTGAACTCCTCATTTCTGGCCCCACCCCAGAGCTCACACCTCCAACCAGAGCCCACACCCCAACCCCAATTTTGTGAGCATTCATGGCCCACCATACAATTTCTATTCCCAGATGTGGCCTTTGGGCCAAAAAGTTTTCCCACCCCTGATCAGTAACCGTGTAGTGCCCTCTACTCTGCAAACAAAAAACCATGGCAAATGCCCCTAATTATGTCATGAAGTTGCTTGCTGGCACAGGTAAGGTTGTCGTGTAACAGAGACTATGGTATATATGGTACGGTATTCCCAATTAGCTATTCCATTTAGTCTCCCTCACTTTTCCAGGGAGAATCTGATTGAGGTAGGAGTCCCCTGCTGTGAGAAACTAATGTTCCAGGCAAGGGAAGCCTGTCTCCTGAAGTTAAGGCTGTCAGTCTCTTACCTGAGAACAGTAGCATTGCACGCTGCTACACTCCCCTTATGCATGTCTTTTGCCCCTTTTTTGTGCCAGGATCAATGAAGAGGGAAAAGGCAGAGAACCTTCTTGCTAAGAGGTCTCTACGCACCCTACACTTGCCCAGCATAGATTCAGTATATGGTCCCACTAATGAGAAATGAATAGTCCCTATCAAGGTGCTGTGGTCAGTATCTTCAGCAAAATATGTGAATGAGGAAAAGAAAGTACTTAAGCTTGTTGGAAATCATTTGCTGTGCATGAATTCCACCGGTTAAATGCTCAGTCATTTGATTGCTCAGCTGGACTTTCCTGCAGCGATAGCATAATCAGAGGATTAGATTAATAACAGCTAAGTTTTCCTTTAGGAAAATTAAATTGGAATGTAGTTTTTTTTACTGTAATGACCTGCGACCCTCAGCAACAATGCTGACTTCCACAATTTTGATATGATTGCTTGAAACTTTCCTAATATTGTTGACCATAGATTAATAAAGATTTTAATTAGTAATAAAATTGTGCTAGCCATAAGTGATTAGCCTGTCGTCAGTTCTCATTAAATATGACACTAAACGTGGGTCCAATGCTGCTCCTACTGAAGTCAATCAGGACTCTGCCTTTGGCTTCAATGGAACAGGATTGGGCCTATATTTTGTAATGTGGTGACCTACTTGATTTTAATAATTTGATTAGAATAGTTCATGTTTTAACATAGCCCCTCAAATAACACCTTATATATCAGCTTAAATCCAATTGGCTCAATTCCACCCTCGGTTATACTCATGTGTAAGAACACAAGAATGTCCATACAGGGTCAGACCAATGGTCCATCTAGCCCAGTATCCTGTCTTCTAACAGCAGGCAGTGGCAGATGCTTCAGATCAAATGAACAGGGCAATACTGAGTGATCCATCCCTTGTTGTCTAGTCCCAGCTTCTGGCAGTCAGAGGTTTAGAGACTGCCAAGGCATAGGGTTGCATCTCTGACCATCTTGGCTAATAGCCATAGATGGACCTTGCCAAGCTGTCCTGCAGTGGCTCAAGAGCATAAGTACCAGCCTCAGGGTAGACTGTTAAGAACCAGGGCACAAACCCCAAATTGGTGGTGAGCTCTATACTTGGGGCTTGTCTACACTACACAGTTAGGTCAACATAAGGCAGCTCATGGTGACCTAAGTATGTCAATGTCTACACTACAGCCTTCCTCCCACCAGTGTAGATGCCCTGCTACACCTACATAATAACCCACCTCAGTGAGAGGCATAAGGCTTACGCTGGTGTAGTTAGAGCGGTGCAGTGTCTGTGTAGTAGGCTGGAGCACCTAGGGAAAAAAATTAGCGGGTGCTCAGCACCCACTGGCAGCCAGCCCTCTCCTCCCCCGCAGCACCTCCCATCCGCTGGTGGCCTTGCTGATCAACTCCTCCCCCTCCCACCCAGCGTCTCCCACCCACTGTGGTCAGCTGTTTTGCAGCATGCAGGAGGCTCTGGGAGGAAGAGAGAGGAGCAGGGAGCTCAGGGAAGGAGGCTGAATTAAGCAGGGCAGGGGTGGGAACAGTTGGGGTGGGGACTTGGGGGAAGAGGGGATGGGGCCTGGGGTGGAGTGGGGGCAAAAAGAGGCGGGACAGGGGTGGGGGTTTGGGGGAAAGAGGCAGATGGGGACAGGGCCTGGGGCAGAGTGTGGGGTTGAGTACCCCTGGGCCTGAATGAAGCCGGCACCTATATGCCACACAGAGGCAGCTCTAGGTATTTTGTCGCCCCAAGCACAGCAGGCAGGCTGCCTTCGGCAACATGCCTGCGGGAGGTCCCTGGTCCTGCGGATTTGGAGACATGTCTATGGGAGGTCCACCAAAACCACGGGACTAGCGGACCCTCCGCAGGCATGCTGCCGAAGGTAACCTGCCTGCCGCCCTTACGGCAACCGGCAGAGTGCCCCCCGTGGCTTGCTACCCCAGGCATGCACTTGGCGTGCTGGTACCTGGAGCTGCCCTTTGTGCCACAATATTGTTTTAATTTTGCTGGATGCTTTTATAGGGGCCAGTCCTGACCATTCTGGGCAGTTCTTCAGAGTTGCTGAGTGCTCTCTGCTTTTGCTGAAATCTATAAGAGGTGAAGGGCTCAGCACCTCGCAGAGTTGACCCCTTAAAGCCAGTGGCTCTGTTTATTCACTTTCTTTGTCTCTACAACAAACAGGTGACTCTTCTGCTTTATGACTCCACCAGGATGCGGCAACTGCTTTCCAAATCTGTTGTGATTGATGATGATGACGATGATGAATATCCGTGGCGGCAGAATGCTCACAAATACTACATCCATGTTATGCTCAGCCTCTTCCTCTTTATCTGGTTCATACTCGGGAACTATTGGGTGTTTTCTGTCTACCTGCCAAATTTCATTCCACCTTTCCACCAGCCCCAGGATTATTGTGATAAAACCCTGTACATTTTTGCTGTTGGAGTTCTTATCATTAGTCATACTGTGCTGTTTTTGCTTATCTTTTGTAGCTTCTGTATATATTGTTTTTCTAGACGAAGATATGCTGCAGAAGAGGATTAAAAGCCATAGAAACTAAACCACAGCTGTTAGGTAAAGGGAGTCCAATGAAAAACAAAAGGCAATAATTTACCAGTGTATGTGTGTGTGTATGTGTGTATATATATATATAAAAAAATTCCCCTCTCACCCCTATGGGTGGTATGTGTCTTCCTCAACCTCGGGTCCTCTACCAGAGGCCTGGGAGTTTGAGGGTTCTGCGCAGTATCTTAGCTAGGACCCATAGGTTCAGTATTGAGAAGGTGAGAGTGACATGTGCGCGCCGCGGTCTGGACTCCATGCCTGGGCATTGTGGACTGTGAGTGTGTGGACCTTACAGTGGCTGGACGGGCTGCCTCCCGGCATGGCGGCCTGCATCACTCGCCGGGAGGCACTGAGCTCCCGTCTTTGCCGCGGGTCTCATCGGCGCGTGCGCCCTGTGCAGCAGAGGTGCGCCGTTCTCGGCAGGCTGTAGCTGCCCCGGCCGTACTGGACAGTGTGGCATTGCGTGTTCCGGCATCCCTGCCCCGCGTAATGGGCCTAGACCTCCCAGACAGCTGGAGATTCACGAAGTTGTTGGAGTGCACAGGGCTAAGAATTCTGTGGAACTTCCAGTCCAACTGGAAGGCAACAGGTACTCTGGCCAGTCCAGAACATCGGGTAATAGAACAAGACCAGAACGCGGTGGTGATAGATATCAGCAGTCAAGTGAACAGCCAACAATCAGGAAGAAGAATATGGAGAAGCTGGAGAGTACCAGGGCCTGAAGAGGAACTAGAGAGGAATGTGGAAATGAAGCCAAGAGTGGTCTCCAGTGGGTGGTAGGACACTCGGGGCTTGACTCCTAAGCTGGGGATGGCTCCACAGAATCCAGGGAAACAACATCAGAGCTCATCTGCCAAAAGAGTGCAGTGCTTAGAAAGCTACCTGTGGACGTTTTTACCTGCTGTTCAGGTGCCTCCCCCAAAAAGTCAGAAATAGCTACGTATATACAGACAATTTATGATTGTATTTGAATATTAATTTACATTTCCAGATTCAATGTGTTCCCTTGCTTTCCTTATTATGATTTAAAAGAATAATGTTTTATTTTTATTTTTATTTTAAGGAGGCTGCCAAAATTAGATACTAGCAAGAGCAAAAGAAAATTCCACTAATAGGTATGCTTGAGATGATATAAAATATATGCCTTGACTACATTGTTTGGATTTAAAGGGTTTAGCCTGGCACTTATTAATGTTAATGGGACTTTTGCCATTGACTTACAATCGGAGCCAAGCTTATCATTCGAAAACAGGCATTTTTTTTTTTTGTTTTTATGGTTGGTTTATTTTTGTTTATTCCCTGAAGGACAGAGCTGCATGTTGAAAATAAAAAAAAATTAGCTTTAGCTTTTTATTTAATAGACTGGTATTGAACAATATATTAAATATTGTGAGCAATTTCTTAGAATTTTTCATGCGCGGAAATTTGGATTTGGCGATGACCAAATATATAATTATTCTCCTTAAAGAGTACTGCTAAAAAAATCAATTTCAGTGTATTGTTAGAAGTCTTTAAAGTATTCACCTTTGAATGTACTGATCCATTTAGAGGTTTAAAGACAAAGATCATTGCTATGTTTCGTTGACGATGAAATTTGCAATAATTTTACCATCACTTGATCTTGACATATTTTTATACAAATTAGTCTGGGTTCAAGCTTCTTGGATGGCAGTTTTCTTTCTATTAATGGGTTGCAAATTTAACCAAATGAGCTCTTCTCTAGGTCATGTAAACTTCCTTTCATATTTTCTGCAAGTTGTTTCAAAATAAATTAAATTAAGATAGAAATGTTTCAATTCAGAATATGACAGCCATATTTCAGTAGAAAAGATATTGATCAGCCCACTTTCCACAGAAGGAACTTCTGCACACCAGCCACTGGATCCAAAAACAAATTTACTAATTTTCTTTAAAGGCATTTCCTGGTGAATGTGTCATACAATTCTTTAAACGATAATAAAATTGGTGGGGGAAAGGTGTCTCAGGGAGTTCCTAAATTTGATTTTAGCCTTAAGGCAGATTTTATAAGATAGTAAATTAAACCCTTTGGAAAAAAGGTATTTAATAGAAGCCACTCAGCACTACCGCTTAACTGGAGCATCTAAGGAGGGTAATACCAATACTAACAAAGCTCTGACAAAGACGAAAGGGCGTAGCAGGCATACTGTCTGAACCAGGAGAGGGATTGGAAAAAAGGAAATTCTGGAGAACTTCATTCTGCAACCGAGTCCCCAGGAAGTGATCATACAGCAGAGTAGATGTGCAGCATATTGTCGATTGAGGAGCAGGTTCAGTTAAAAATGTTGGATGGGTGGGCATATAGCAAGGCTCACTACAATCGATGGATTGCAGTTATCACCGGAGTTGGGTACCACGGGGAACTGAAATGAACTCAGTTGACCTTCCAAGAGATGGGAAGATTTTATAGTTGAAAAGGCTTGGCCGGCACATGGAGAAGAAAGGCCAGGATACCGAGAAGAATGGAAGACATGTTGTGATTGCACAATCTATATGAGGCGAAGGATCTATCAATCAAGCTGATCAAGGTGAATATCATAATAAACCTATATTTTACATTCTCTTGCTATTGCAACAGATAACATTCATGATTGCAGTATGCGTTATTTTTAAGTTAAGAACCATTTCATTATCGCTTCACTAAATCCAGTCAGTCATTTGTTCTCTTTCATTCACATCTAGCCCTGGTAGACGTATACTAGGATGATCAGTGGTTTTTGAACCAAAGTGGGTTCAGAGGTGGGTGTGGAAAGGATCTAAGAAGCCCTGGCTGCCTTTCTTATACGACAGGAGACATCCATTATACACCAAGTAGGGGAATAGCAGGCACATTTACTGCTTAGTTCTGTTGATAATGTCTACACTTTGGAGCTGATGGGTGTGAGTCTAGCTTCAGGTAGACATACTCATGCTAGCTCCCATTTGATCTAGTGTTGCTAAAAATAGTAATTCTACCCATGGGTGTATGGACAATGGCGAACAGAAAGGATCCTAGCTGCCTGCCTGGACCCTTGAGAATACATCTTTGGGGAGGTTAGCCCATTCTGCCTTGTAACACTGCATGCTACCAGTGTCTACACTGATTATTCTTAGTTACTGGCCAATGAAACTAGTGAGAATATGCGTATGTGAGCTGAGAATCACACACCCAAGCTTCAGTCTAATAGATAGCCTGGGTGGCACTATGGTCCCTGAGAGTTGCTAAAAACAGGTGCGTAGAGGGCAAGGCCCTCGTCTCAGATGCTCTCTCTCTCCAGCTGCGTGGTATATCTAGCGGAGCTGGTTAATCGATATTCGGAGCAGGGGCTCTGGAGAAGGAAGGTGGAGCAGGGCAGTCGAAAGGAAGGAGGTCTAGAATCATAAGACGAGTAAAGCACAGGTGTTCAGAGTCTGCAAGACAGTGGAGGAGTGGGGACTGTGTGGGGTATGAATTGCAGCTGCACGAAGTGTAGAGGGTGACGCGGGTGGTCCTTGCGAGTCTATCTCTGAAGATTGCTGCACGAATAAAAATGGGCGGCAAAATGACTAGGAGAGAGAGCGTGCCATTGTGCGGCGAGTTTGGTCGCACACAAGGCAAGTGTGAGGAGTGGGGACGGCTCTATGAAGGCAGAGTTGGATGAGCAGATACTCCTGACCGCCTGCAAGTATGGTTGAATTGATCCATGCACGCCATACATTCACACAGATAGCACTATCAAATAGGTTACATATTTCTGAGTTACTCAAGGTCATATACGAGTAAGGGCAGGGCCTTGACTTCCATAATACAGGTCTTCAGACAGTAGCTCCCATCAACTGGTTGGTGCCTCGTCACATGAAGTACGAATATCCAGGAATCTACACTAAAGATCTTTTATATGATTGAAAGTTGCTCAAAACCGAAACCACGGGGACTAGCGGGACCCGCCGCCAGCATCGTGCGAGGCCTAACCACGTACTCTGCCATTCCTCTCTACACAGCAAACAGGCATGAGTGGCCACCCAGTGAGTGTTACTCTTTTGGTGTCTATTTGTCAATACGCCTACTTAAATGGGATCCCTAGAGTGTTACTAATGTCGTGAACTGTGGCCAATCTATTGTTTCTTAATTTTACCTGACAGTTATTGCGTATAATCATTTTACTATAGTTATGTGCACTATCATGACTTAGTATGACTGATAGAGCTGCACATTCTATCAGCTGACCTTATAAATTATTTTCTCTTGCTTTTTCTGCTAGAAACTAGTCCTTAGTAAAGAATAATGATAGAGAGAGGAAAACTCAAGCACCTCGCAGAGTACCCTTAACCAGTGGCTCTGTTATTCACTTTCTTTGTCTCTACAACAAACAGGTGAGCTCTCTGCTTCTATGACTCCACCAGGAGCGGCAACTGCTTTCAAATCTGTTGACTGATCGATGATGACCGACGATGAATATCCGTGGCGCAGAAGCTCACCAAATACTACATCCATGTTTGCTCAGCCTCTTCCTCTTATCTGTTCAACTCGGGAACTATTGGGTGTTTTCTGTCTACCTGCCAAATTTCATTCCACCTTTTCCACCAGCCCCAGGATTATTGTGATAAACCCTGTACATTTTTGTGTTGGTTCTTATCATTAGTCATACTTGCTGTTTTTGCTTATCTTTTGTACTCTGTTAGATAGTTTGCTAGACGAGATATGACTGCAGAGAGATTAAAAGCCATAGAAAATAAAACCACAGCTGTTAGTAAAGGCGAGTCCAATGAAAAACAAAAGGCAATAATTTACCAGTGTATGTGTTGTGTATGGCTGTATATATATATATAAAAAATTCCTCTCACCCTATCGGGTGGTATGTGTCTTCCTCAACTCGGGTCCCTACCAGAGCCTGGGACAGTTTGAGGTCTGCCAGTATC
>NC_133769.1:316951631-316998977 GCF_003597395.2 Chelonoidis abingdonii | reverse complement strand
TCTCTGTCCAGAAGAGTGCAGTGCTAGGAACAGCTAAGATACTGCGCAGAACCCTCAAACTCCCAGGCCTCTGGTAGAGGACCCGAGGTTGAGGAAGACAGAGACCACCCATAGGGGTGAGAGGAGATTTTTTTTTTTTTAATATAATATAAAAATAGCAGCCAACTATACTGAGGAAATTGTGCAAGCCAGTGCCATCTGGCTCTCTTAATATAATACATCATAGTAATGTAAAATTGCTGCTATAGATGGCAAGCTGCTCTTCCACTAACATTTACATCCATTTTGTTAGTGGTTTCATTTGAAGTGTTGAAATCTGCAGCTGAGACAGCAAACTCCTCTCAAACCTTTTTCTTAGACCCTTAGGGATGCTGTTTCAGCATAATACATTTTCCTCTCAGTTTGTATAGGTAGTATGTGGTCTATTACCATGGTATCTGAGCACCTTCATATCCATTAGCCTTTTGAGGGTGTATCATTGTCCCTATATTACAGATGGGGACTGAGGCACAGAGAGATTCAGTGATGTAGCCAAGGTCACACAGGAAGTCTGGTCACGCAGGAAGCCAGGAACTGAACCCAGATCTCTTGACTATCAGCCCAGTGCCTCAACCACAAGATCATCCTTCCATTCTGGGGAAAAAAGGGAAAGCAAAGTCTACGTGGGGCAACTTTACTTTCTCTCTCTATTTGTACAATATAATTTAATAGCACCTAGGTAAAACAAAGAGTGCTTTAAAGCTCCCCAATGAAGTCCATAGGGAAATTGACTATTTTCATATTTCTGGTATGTGACAATTTCAGAATGAAGTGGGGCATGATGTCACTATTACAGATGAACATGTTTACTTTAGTAGTGCATTGGTTGTGATTTCAGGGGGTCTTTTTGCTTTGTTCCCCTTAATGATGTACGTGTGTAAATCTATACTTAGTGGATGGATGTGATGACAGCAGAAGTATTCGCTTTAGAAGCACCAGCATGCATAAAGGCAATTGTCCTGTGGTGTATAATGAAACTAACTTATTATTGGTCCTGGTAGATGCTGTTTTTCTGTTGATTAATGCATGTGAAGTGCACCTTCTGCTTTTGCTCTTACACAGTTACCTTAGATGATCAAAGCAGAGTATTCCTTCTGTCTAGATTTGACACCTGTGCTCAGACATGCAGGGATTCAACAGCACCAAGATAATAGAATGCATTTTTGATGTTCTTTTTATTAAATACAATGCAACCAATAACCTCTCCTTGTAGCACATAGAAATAGTGCAAAATTAGATGTTTGTAAATGAACCTCTGTTTGCGCTTCAACCTTTGAAGTACCCCATAGGTTAATCTGATCTGTTTGGCCATTCATTTGTGGGCCCAAGGCTGAGCTTTGCTTAAAGTTTTACGCAACAGTTCTGCCTTCAACCATGAACACCCAACTCCTAATAAAGTCAGTGGCAGTTGCATATGTGTCTTGGGGCACAAGCGGGTCCTTATTGATTATAACTCAGTCCATGGCACAAAGAAGTGCATGTTAGAAAATGATCACAGGTCATTCCCCAGAGTTTGATTTTAAATGGAAAGTGGGACGAAAGGTGCAATTGTCTACTAAGTGGCTGGGTAGTGAGTTATTAGTGAGGCTGCTCTCTCCCTGCTGGTGTGGTTTATTCCATCAAGTCAAAGCTAAGGTTAGGATCAAGTGTAAAATTCCCCAGCCCTTAAGCGGCCACTCGAAAGAAGCTATAATTTGACTGACTCTGCTCAGGAGTGCAGGGAATAGGGACACCTAACACTGCTGGCAGCACTTATTGGCTCAAAGGGTGCATGTCTGTATGTGGAGAGGTGTGGCCCTGGAGCCCCTTCCGCTGTTCCATGCACCCAAGGGAGGACCAGCAGAGGAGCATGAGCCACACTTTTCCAAAAGTGTATCAAGACTTGCTTCTCACCACACTCTCCACAGTCTCTCTGGAGGCATTTTACATTGCCGAGGCATCATTCTTGCCACTGACGGAATGCTAGACTTGTCCCCACCCAGCCACCCAAGTCCTCTACTGACTCATAGTTCTGGCCCTTGGATTCCAGTACAGACAGATCTGTTCCATAAAACTTAGTTCATCCTGTCTGAATAATTTCATCTTACATGTATAGCACATTTCATTCATCAAGATCCCACAGTGCTTTACAAATTTTATGTAAGCAGGAATCCCTTCACCCACTACTGAAGTGCAATCACCTCTGAGTCACACACAGCAGCTTATTAACAGTGCACAACAACATTACACAAAATCTTAGGACACGAAGTGAAGAAAAAAAATCATATTCAGTTGTCACTGCATTGGGAATTTAAAAAGGCAGAAGATAGTTACCCAAACTACATTCATAAGACAGAAGACTTCAGCACTAACATTTCACAGTCTCACAAAAAGTTTCCTAGGATCTTTAATGGCCACAATTTATGAAGTGTCACTCAAAAGACAGTAGGACTGGTTCTCAACTATCTTTCACTTTGGGTCTGATTCTTTAGCAGCTGGAGCCTTTTGTGGTCATTTTACACCTTTGCAGAGTGAATGTACAATGCTCCGAAATCAGACACTCTAGTGGTTTGTACGCCTCTGATCCAGAAATAAATGAATGCACACGATGCAAGGTTTGCACATGAGCACCTCCAAAGCCGTGCTAGGGCACTGGTCCAGTACTGACTCAGATTTAAACATGCACAGTCACCAAAAGCCCTTCCTTCAGTAGCTTGAGTTGTCCCAAGTGGTCTCTCAGTCAAGTATTAGCAAGGCCTAACTCCGCTTACTTTATAACAGCTGTCAAGTTTGCAACCCAAAGCCAGGGCTGGCTCTAACTTTTTTGCTGCCCCAAGCAAAAAAGAAGAGCACCGTCCCACTCTACCCCTGCCGAGCGTCACGCCGCCTGAAGCCCCACCCTCTCAGAGCGCTGTGCCGCGCCAAGCCCCCGCCCCCCCCTCCGAGCACCACATTGCTCTAAGCCCCCGAGCACCACGCCAAGCCCACCCCCCCCAGCGCTGCACCAAGCCCTCGCCTCCCCTCTGAGCGATGCGCCAAGCCCCCGCCCCTCCGCTGCCCTGAGAAACCAAAAAAAAATACAAAAGAAACAAAAAACCCCTAGTGCCGCCCTGCCCCAAGGTGCCGCCTCAAGCATGTGCTTGGTCAGCTGGTGCCTGGACCCGGCCCTGCCCAAAGCTGAATCACTGAAGATACAAAATATACCTTTTGTTAACATTTTGAGTATTTTGTAATTTAAGGAATAAAATTACAGTAGTTTGAAAATCAGCCATGTCCTTCTTTATTTGTAATTTCTTCTTGAAATGAAACAAAAAACTATTAGGCTAATTCTTTTGCATCAGCCAGCATTATGATTGTGGTAGAGGAAATCAGTTGCAATTGTGCTTCTTAAATCATCTTCTCTTCTTGAGAAATAAATGTAGCTTTTAAAGGAAAAATATCCATGATTTCCACAGGCTAGATATCCTGTACGATATTAGTATTCATAGTACTATGTATCATAGAAATACATACACACACACACAGTGGTGATATCCATACTGTAAATTACATTTATCATATACTTTTGACCACCTCACCTTCACTCTGCCCACTAATCCACCTTCACTGGTACTATGCCTAACATTCCAGAGCCCTGTGCAGCAGCTTCAAACAGCAGTAAAATAATCTGCCAGATAAATGTTTCCTTATTTCCCTCCAAACGTGGAATCCCACCCTTCCTGCACTTCTTCTTTCCCCACGAAGAGATAAACAATGGACATAAGTCAGTCCTGTAGCAGATTTTAGGTCTGGCATTATGTTACCCCTTCAAGGTTTGAAACAGGAGCTTTCTACCATGGAAAAGGGAAATTAGGAGATTTCCAATGCAACACACAGCACTTGATCCTCAAACCTTAAAGGTCTTAAGATATCAGAGTTAAAAATCACATTATTAGTAGGTTTAGAAAAACTATTTTAGATTTTTTCCAGAGCTGTCTGAAATGTATTAATTATCATTTTCCTCTCCTCTGATGTGTGAACAGTTGGATTCATGTTCCAAATACCTTGGCTTTACAGGCAAAGAGATACAAAATAGAACCAATACAATTTTCAAAAATATTTCTAAAATAGATTTCCCATAAAATATTTTTAGTCCTACGAGTGCTGATGCAATTACCCCAAGCATGCTGAGGTAGCCATTCTACCACAACATACCATCATACAGGTGCTGAATAGAACATTGTAACAGGATGGGCTGCCCCTATACTGCATCGGGGGGCAAGCCTCCCATCCCAGGGCCACAAACTCACACTAGCATGGCTCGACTAGCATGCTAAAAATAGCTGTGCAGACATTGCTCAGGCTCTGGCGCTCGGGCTCGCAAGCCCTCCCCAACCCCAAGTCTTGAGTGCCCAAGCTCTGTCATAAGCCACAATGTTTACAAACTATTTTTTTAAAAAAACAACAAGGAGTCTTTGTGGCACCTTAGAGACTAACAAATTTATTTGGGCATAAGCTTTTGTGGGCTATAACCCACGTCATCAGATGCACGGAGTGAAAAATACAGTGGGCAGGTATAAATATACAGCACATGAAAAGATGGGAGTTGCCTTACCAAGTGGGGGGGGTCAGTGCTAATGAGGCCTATTCAAGCAGGGTGGATGTGGCCCATTCCCAACAGTTGACAAGAAGGTGTGAGGATCAACAGAGGGAAAATTACTTTTTGTAGTGACCCATCCACTCCCAGTCTTTATTCAGGCCTAATTTGATGGTGTCAAGTTTGCAAATTAATTCCAGTTCTGCAGTTTCTCGTTGAAGTCGGTTTTTGAAGTTTTTGTGTTGAAGAATGGCCACTTTTAAGTCTGTTATTGAGTGTCCAGGGAGCTTGAAGTGCTCTTCTACTGGTTTTTGAATGTTACAATTCTTGATGTCTGATTTGAGTCCACTTATTCTTTTGCATAGAGATTGTCTGGTTTGGCCATTGTACATGGCCGAGGGACATTGCTGGCACATGATGGAATATATCACATTGGTAGATTTTCAGGTGAATGAGCCCCTGATGCTGTGGCTGATGTGGTTAGCGCCTATGACAATGGCCCTTGAATAGATATGTGGACAGAACTGGCAACAGGGTTTGTTGCAAAGATAGGTTCCTTGGGTTAGTGTTTCTGTTGCGTGGTGTGTAGTTGCTGTGAATATTGCTTCAGGTTGGGGGCTGTCTGTAAGTGAGGACTGGCCTGTCTCCCAAGGTCTGTGAAAGTGAGGGATCATCCTTCAGGATAGGTTGTAAGATCCTTGATGATGCACTGGAGAGGTTTTAGTTGAGGCAGAAGGTGACGGCTAGTGGGGTTCTGTTACTTTCTTGTTGGGCCTGTCCTGTAGTAGGTGACTTCTGGGTACCTCTGGCTCTGTCAATCTGTTTCTTCACTTCCCCATGTGTGATACTGTAGTTTTAAGAACACTTGATAGAGATCTGTAGGTGTTTGTCTCTGTCTGAGGGATTGGAGCAAATGCGGTTGTATCTTAGGCTTGGCTGTGACAATTGATTGTGTGATGTGGTCTGGATGAGAGCTGGAGGCAGTAGGTAAGTATAGCGTCAGTAGTTTCAGGTATAGGGTGGTGTTTATGTGACCATCACTTATTGCACTGTAATGTCCAGGAAGTGGATCTCTTGTGTGGACGGTCCAGGCTGAGGCTGATGGTGGGATGGAATTGTTGAAATCATGGTTGATTCCTCAAGAGCTCTTTTCCATAGGTCCAGATGATGAAGATGTCATCAATGTAGCGCAAGTAGAGTAGGGGCATGGGGAAGAGAGCTGAGGAAGAGTTGTTCTAAGTCAGCCATAAAAATATTGGTATACTGTGGGGCCATGCGGGTACCCATGCAGTGCTGCTGACTTGAAGGTATAAACGGGGGTGAAAGTAACTTAAAGAACTTAACGGTATACAGGGCCGGCATTCTAAGCAAGGGGTGGCGCCTCAACCGAAAGAGGCAGGGACTTTAAAGGACCCAGGGCTCCAGCTGTGGTAACCGGCTGGGAGCTGCCCCCTGGGCCCTTTAAATCACTGCCAGAGCCTCATGATAGTGGTAGTGGAGGCAGCAGCCAGAAGCTCCAGGGCTCTGGTGGCGATTTAAAGGGTCAGAGGCTCCAGCCACTGCTGGGACCCCTGGGCCCTTTAAATCGCCTCCAGAGCCCTGGGGCTCCCGGCCACTGCTGCTACCCCAAGGCTCTGGCAGCGGGGCTCTAGTGGTGATTTAAAGGGCCCGGGGCTCCAGCTGCTGCTGCCCAGAGCCCAGGACCCTTTTAATTTGCCGGCCTGGGGAAGCTGCCCCCTGCCAGTATGGTTGGCTGTGTACCAACTCTTGCCAGTACACCGGACTGGACCGGACCGGACTGGCTCACTTTCACCTCTGGGTATAAATCGTCCCCAAATCTGAAATAGTTGTGGAAGAGGACAAAGTCACAAACCTCAGCCACCAGGTTTACCATGACATTATAGGGGATATGGTTCCTGATGGCTTGTAGTCCATCTTTGTGTGGAATGTTGGTGTAGAGAGCTTCTCCATCCATAGTGGCTAGGAAGATCAACAACGGATTGTAGTTTCCTCAGGAAGTCAGTGGTGTCTCGAAGATAGCTGTGAGTGTTAGTAGTGTAGGGCTTAAGGAGAGAGTCCACATAGCTAGACAATCCTGCTGTCAGAATGTCAATGCCTGAGATGATGGGGCGTCCAGGATTCCTGGGTTTATGGATCTTGGGTAGCAGATAAAATACCTCTGGTCAGGGCTCTAGGGGTATGTCTATGTAGATTTGTTCCTGTGCTTCTTCAGGGAGTTTCTTGAGCAGATGGTTCAGGGGATCAGAGGGTAGTGGCCTGTGGAATGTGGTGTCAGAGAGTTGCCTAGCAGCCTCTTGTTCATACTCTGACCTATTCATGATGACTACAGCACCTCCTTTGTCAGCCTTTTTGATTATAATGTCAGAGTTGTTTCTGAGGCTGTCGATGGCGTTGTGTTCTGCATGGCTGAGGTTACGGGGCAAGTGATGCTGCTTTTCCACAATTTCAGCCCGTGCACGTCGGTGGAAGCGCTCTTTGTAGAAGTCCAGTCTGTTGTTTCAACTGTCAGGAGGAGTCAATGCAGAATCCTTCTTCTTGTAGTGTTGGTAGGAAGGTTTCTGTGGGTTAGTGTGCTGTTCAGTGTGGTGGAAATATTGCTGGGTCACTACAAAAAGTAATTTTCCCTTTGTTGATACTCACACCTTCTTGTCAATGGTTGGGAATGGGCCACATCCACCCTGATTGAATTGGCCTCGTTAGCACTGACACCCCCACCCCCCACACTTGATAAGGCAACTACCATATTTTCATGTGTGTATGTTTATACCTTCCTACTGTATTTTCCACTCCATGCATCTGATGTAGTGGGTTATAGCCCATGAAAGCTTATGCCCAAATAAATCTGTTAGTCTCTAAGGTGCCACAAGGACTCCTTGTTGTTTTGCTGATACAGACTAACACGGCTACCCCTTTGAAACCTGACACTAATTTTAGTGTGCAAACATCAATCTGGGGACCAGGCCTGGGAGGCTTGCTTCCAGATGCAGTGTAGACATACTCTTGGGACTAGGGGCCAGCCAGCATATTTCTGAGGCAGAGCCTGGTTAAGAACAGGTTGGAGTCTAGTAGATTACAAGAGATCAGGGGATTGCCTGAGAAGCACCTGATTCCTATAAAGGCTGAAGGAGCTAAGCTGGAGAGCTTAGCTACAGCAAGAACAAGAAAGTTGGTGTCTGTGGCAGGTTGGCTCCCAGGCAAATGGCCTGTGGGAGGACGAGGGAAGAGTTGCTAAAGTCAAGGAGACTCTCCCAAGGAAGCCCTTGGGTCAGGGGAAAAGACCTGGTTTAACTGTTGGAATTATGCTGAAGATTTTTGGTGCCACGAATATATGAAGCTCAGAGAAAAAGGGCCTGAAACATTCTGGTGTGGCACTGGTTCTTTCTTGGACTGGGAAGCAAGGCCAGCAGCCTACAAGAATGGATTATGTCAATAATGTGCCAATATTAATACACATTTTGTTCTCATGGCTTAAGACTTGTTATGTTCCTATAAAGTGGCAGTTAAGCATCTATTTCCTTTTGTGGGGTTCACCTCAGCCCCATGCAAGACTGAGCCCTAAGTGAGTCCACAAGGTGCAAGACAGGAGAGAATCAAGGCCCCTGTTCTCCTTCTTACTGAAGTAATGGAAGCAATGTACTGCTGACCCAATCTTTTATATTAGTGCTGCCTGTATTTGCACACTGCATTGATACCTTATGATTTGCATGGATTTCAAATTAATATTTGGTACATTGTACTAATTTCAGAATTATAACACACCACACAAAGAGCTGCTTTATTTCTTGTTGAGGTTTCATTTTTTCTCAAATGTTGGTGAAATAAAACTTTTTATAAATGTTTTTGTCTCACTCATTGCCTTGCACTGACTAAATTAAAGTGGTTATCTGAAGCCCAGCATCGCAGCATGTTGATCGCTCATGAACAGAAGCTGCAATGCATTTCTTTAGTCATTTTCACATGGGTGACAGCAGCCATATAAACTTGGGCTGCATGTTGCCCTACTGATGTCAAGGGTAGTTGTATATGTATGTAGGGTAGCATATGGGCCTAAATGGTAAAGATCAAGCCACAATATTCAACCCCACAGCTTCAGAAATAATAATGAACTATAACAGAATTCTGAGTAAGCTAGTCATTATGCCTGTTATAGGATCTGATCCAAAGCCCAGTCAAGTCAATGGAATGACTCTCATTGAGTTCATTTGACTCTGGATGAGAACCCTAGAGTGGAAAACAAACAGCAGTGGCTATAAAGCCTAGCAAAATGATTATATTGCTTGGGTCATGATGTTCTATTTCTGTCCTGATGACAAGTGTGTGTATTTGGGGGGGAGCAGGAATGTGTTCCCTTCCCAGCTCCATTACTGACCTGCCCACTCCTCCTTCAGCCTACCAGTACTGCTCCCTGCCCCTCCATACACCACCAGTCCAGAGCACCCTTCACGGGAATCAGGGGCATTGCTGCAGAGACAGCTGGCCCCCTTTTCTGCATGGGAGCAGTAGGATCTATACACCGATGGCTCCCTCTGAAGGCAGATCAGTGGAAATTGATTGGCCCCGTGTAATATATGATAATTTTTTATGCAAAAAGAAAGGTAGGGTGGGGAGGAATACAGCTAACTAAAGGAAATATCAGTACAGAAAAATACTAATGAGGGGAAAATACTAATTACCGATATGAGAATATAGCACGTGTTTAATGTAATGTCTGATTTACGGAATTCAAAATAATTTCTTAATAATAGGAATTAAAATATTGAGGCTTTATAGTCTAAAAATGTATTTTTCTAAGATGAAAATCAACTACTTAGCTTATTCTTTATAAAGGCTACTTTATATCATATAAAGGTATATACAAAAATTTATATGCAGTTAGGAGATGGGTTTATAAGATTTCCACTCTTCCTGCTGTAATAGTAGGGGTTTCATCCTACTTGCACAGAAGTAACAAAAATCCTATTGACTTGAGTCGGAGCAGGATTGAGTCTTAGCAGGCACTCTCACCATGAGATAACACCCGATCTTGAGAGGTGATCCAGGCCCTCAACTCCCATAGAGGTCAATAGGAGATGAAAGCCCTCAAAATCTTATTGGATCCAACCCATATTTCCGACAAAGAAATGTAGCAAAATCTTATTCTAAGAAAAGTGTGGCTTGATTGTCATCTACCATGAAAGAAATTTCTTGGAAGATTAGATTATCAAAAATTGACTTGCCTGTGTCTCTTTACATGTTTCCAGTATCAGCTGGAATGACTGAAAGAAAAGAAAGAGAGGAGGCTGTCATAGGAGGGGCTGACTAAATTGACAGCACCCCACTACATGGATTCCTAATGAACAAAGAGCCTTTGTTCTTGGGAAATTCTGACTATTCACTGGAAAGCAATGATGCTGAAAGTTGCCACTGACAGATTTATGATTCTCTTGGATGTATAATCCCTAAACAAAGAAAATGGTCTGCTGTTCAAAACACATCATGTGTTTTAGGAGTCAAGTGGTTTGGCCTATGTGTCTCTTCCTGCACTATCATAAGCAGTTCAGACTTATTCACAAGGCTCCATGGCCTTGGCCATGCCTCTTCTACTCATGTACCAGATTCTCTGCCTCTGCTCTTGCAAAGAGAAGTGGTAAACACCTCCCTCCAAGTTGCTGACAGACTCCCACTGACTCCATTGAGCACAAGACTAGCTACATTGGGCCAGATTTTCAAGTGCTCAGTACCTAGCAGCTCCCATTGTGACACTGATTCCCAGCTGCAGAGTTCAGCCCATAGGCCACTTCTTTTGAAATTCTGGTCTCAATTATGGGTGCTGAGCTTTTTTGAAAATTTGGCCCGTAAAGCCTGCTCCAATTCCCATTGAAATCAATGACAAAATTCTGATTGACTTAATGGGGGCAGGAGCATTTATAAATCAATGAATGCAGGGAAACAGAGTATCACAAAAGCCATAGGATCTACTGTAGGAACTAAACAAGGAAGCAGGTTTTGTACTTAATACTGAGGCTTTTGCCACTCCAAAAATGATTGTAAAAGAGCTCGCAACTACCTTGGGGCTGCTCTTAAACATCTTTTATTAAATACAATTTCATTTCAGCTTTACGATGACTCTCTCTCTATATTAAATCTTTGCCCTCAAGAGATGGTATTAAACATGCTAAAATATGCTGTAGCACAGTCACCTCTATAGTATTCAATGTTTTAGAAATTCCCTTTGTGTTGAAAGGCCTTTAAAACGTTGTTTAAAACTTTCTACTCCAAATTTGAAAGACACTATGACAGGCAGCTCTAGATCCATTCTTCATGGTCCTGGAGTGTTCCCCGTGCATCAGACTCGTGCATTCCACTACTCGAGGGATGGCTGTGGTTTTGGGGAAATTGTGCAAGGATTGCACACCCCCAGTATGAGGCAGAGTCTTATCCTGTGTTTGGGGGAAGAGGAGTAGATCCTGGGCAGGGCTGGGGATTCACCACTGTGCAGATCCTTCTATCCCACTCCCTTAATCCAATGGGCAAAGGGAGTGTTTGTCAAAGTTCTGCATGGGATATTTCAGGCATCGGTCTCTCGTAACCTCAGGGACACAGCTCATACATCGGCTGGCAGCCCATGGAAAGGATTCCTGTTCCTCTCTCACATCCTAGACGCCAGTAGTTCTCAAACTTTTGTACTGGTGACCCCTTTTCAACATAGAAGCCTCTGAGATGAACGCCCACCCTATAAATAAAACTTTTTTTTATTAATATTATAACACCATAAATTATGTAAATGAGCTAAGGGCAAAGCAGGTTTGGGGTGGAGGTTGAGCAGCGTTAGTCGCCCCCCTCGCCATGTATAACCTCATGACCGCCGTTTGAGAAAACCACCTGCTATAACTGTCCCTGCCTGTAACGTTCATTGCTACTACGTTACGCGCCCTGAAAGGTCTTCCTTCCTACCATTCCTGCGATTGGTAGGATGCAGCCGCTCCTTAACAGACTACGTAGCAAATCAAGTTCACCATTCAGACAAGGGCTTCCACAAATGAGGCCTTCACAAACTCTCGCACAAAGACCTGTCTGACGCCCCGGGCCACGTGTCGGGAGGGACTGGGGCTGCTGGGCAGCAGATAGTCTACCTGCAACAGCAGACAACAAGGGCTGTTGTCACAATGCTACGAGGTGTGGTCTCCTGCTGTTCACAATGTTATATCAATAGGCTGCGTGCATGTAGTCAAACCCTTTGATGGCTGCCAGCCAGACTCTGCCAATAACTGACCACAGCAGCCCCGAGAGAACCCCCTGACCACTAGACCTATAGTAAGGAACGAAGGAAACGTCGGACACAGGTTTTATGTTCGAGAAGAGAAACACAGACTCCAAGCTCCCTGACAAACGAAGTCCAAGGTGCATAGCTAAGGTCAGCTAGCCAGTACATATGGCTCCGGCAATGGACTCAGCTTAGTCATGCGGACTTTCCAATGTCTAGGCTAGAACAAAGACACGCCCAAGGAATTGTATTCTTATACACAGGACAAAACAAGTTACACATCACTCCTGACGTATTGAGGTGCAACCCTTCTACGTAGCAAGGTACAACCCCTCTACGTAGTAAGGTGCTGCCTCTCACCTTGTACATGTTGGTTTGAACAAAACAACTCTATCCATCATATTACCCTTTTGCCCCTGTCATTGGGATGGGTCAGCCTGTTCCTTGTTATCTGTGTGGAGTGCACAAGTATGCGAATGTTCTGATCTCTGGTGTCCAGTATCTTTTAGGTATGTCTCTTTTCCCAGCATCAGCCCTTTTCCTTGCTCCTTTCTGTGAGCAGGGCCTGCCTCTGGCTCACTGCTTAACTTTGCTTTATGTTATGTTAGCAAAGTCTTGACCATTACTTTAGTTCAGGTCTTAGGCCTCATACCAGTCCTCTGATACCAAGGTTTATATCTCAAGGCCTCCCCTTACTACATCAGACTGCAATCTCCTCAGAGCAAGGATCATTACTTCACTTGTGTCTTATATTGAACCAAACACATTTTCAGTGCTTAATAAATAATAATACAATTAATAATAGTAGTTAATAATAAGGGGAAATAAAACACCAACAGGTTTGTCAGTTTTCCTTAGGGAAAGTTCTGGGTTTTTTCCCCCGCTAGTGTTCTTTGGTCTTAAGCTGTATTCTCCTCAAGAACTCAAATAATTCTGCCAAAGTAAACAGCTGTGGTATGTCAGCATTTTCCAGTATATTGTTAACCACTGATGGTTACAGAGTCCAATATAACAAATTTTTACAGCTCCCATGGTGTCAAAATGTGGGAAACCATCGGAGCTTTCTGATTGGATGCTAATGTAAGTAAAGCCCAGTTAATGCTCTGTTTTCCTTGTGTTAAAAATTCCCATTCACATAATGTCAGTATGACACCCCAGGCTGTGCAATTTTGCTTATTGAGCTCCACAAGTGACTGTCATATAGCCTTCCTCTTATATCTTACAGTTACATAGGTATATAGGCAGAGCTTGTTGTGCCACCTGTAGTTAAGGCCCATACAAACTTAATTTGTCCCCATGTGCATCTCATATAATTGTATGGAAGATCGGAAGGGACCTCGAGAGGTCATCTAGTTCAGTCCCCTGCACTCCTGGCAGGACTAAGTATTATCTAGACCATCCCTGACAGGTGTTTGTCTAAACTGCTCTTAAAATCTCCAATGATGGAGGTTCCACAGCCTCCCTGGGCAATTTATTCCAGTGTTTAACCACCTTGATGGTAAGGAAGTTTGACTTCGCTGCAATTTAAGTCCATTGCTTCTTGTCCTATCCTCAGAAGTTAATGAGAATAATTTTTCTCCCTCCTTCTTGTAACAACCTTTTCTGTATCTGAAAACTTTTATCATGTCCAGGGGCAGATTAGGGTTTTGTGGGGCCCTTGGGCCAGAGCAAGTGGAAGCCCCTCCACACCCCTTCTGCCTGCAGTCCTCCTGGTCCGTCCCCTGGCATTCCTGCTGGGGAGTGGGGTTAGGGTGTGGGGGCTTGCCCTGCTCTGCCCACCTGGTGCTCCTGCCGGGGAGCCCTCAGGCTCCAACCCTGCTCCCTAGTTGGCGCACTGGGTGGACCGGCAGAGCAGGGCAAGACCCTGTGCCCCTACCTCGCTCCCCGGCATGAGTACCAGGTGGGTGGAATGCGGAGGTTACCTATTTTTCTGGTACCGCCCCCATTGCCCCAGTGGCTAATCCACCACTGATCATGTCCCCTCTTAGTCTTCTCTTCTCCAGACTAAACAAACCCAATTTTTTCAATCTTCCCTCATAGGTCTGGACTTCCAATTTGTCCACATCTTTCCTGAAATGTGGCACCCAGATGTGGGCACAATACTCCAGTTGAGGCCTAATTAGTGTGGAGTAGAGTGGAAGAATTACTTCTTGTGTCTTGCTTAAAACACTCCTGTTAATACATCCCAGAATGATGTTTGCTATTTTAGCCACAGTGTTATACTCTTGACTCATATTTAGCTTGTGAGCCACTATCACCTTCAGATCCCTTTCTGCAGTACTCCTTCGTAGGCAGTCATTTCCCATTTCGTATATGTGTAACTGATTGTTCCATCCTAAGTGGAGTACTTTGCATTTGTACTTATTCAATTTTGTACTATTTTCTTCAGACCATTTCTCTAGTTTGTCCAGATCATTTTGAATTTTAATCCTATCCTCCAAAGCACTTACAACCCTTTCCAGCTTGGTATCGTCCACAAACTTCGTAAGTGTACTCTCTGTGCCATTATCTAAATCACTGCTGATGACAGTGAACAGAACTGGACCCAGAACTAATCCCTGCAGGACCCCACTTGATATGCTCTTCCAGCTTGACTGTGAACCACTGATAACTACTCTTTGGGAATGATTTTCCAACCAGTTTTGCACCCACCTTACACTAGCTCCATCTAGGTTGTATTTCACTAGTTTGTTTATGAGAAAGTCATGCAAAACAGTATCAAAAGTTTTACTAACATCAAGATATACCACGTCTACTTCTTCCCCCCATCCACAAGGCTTGTTACCCTGTTAAAGAAAGCTATTAGGTTGGTTTGTCACGATTTGTTCTTGACAAATCCATGTTGACTGTTACTTATCACCTTATTATCTTCTAGGTATTTGGAAACTGTTGCTTAATTATTTGCTCCATTATCTTTCTATGTACTGAAACTAAGATGACTGGTCTGTAATTCCCCAGGTTGTCCTTATTTTCCCTTTTATGGATGGGCATTATATTTGCCCCTCTACCATGACTTTTCGAAGGCTTATGAAACAGTCTTTAATTACACGATCACATTCAATTTTGACCACATGACTCATGCCTCATTCAGTGCATCGGTAGCTATTTGATATATCTTGCACATTCAATGTGTGGCCCCAGTCCTTATTAAATATCCGCCGTCCAAACAATGCATTCAATACAAAATGATTAATTTCCTCACCTGTGTTTCTATGGTGCTCTGACCAGAGTATCTGAGTGTTTCAAACATAAGTGAATATATCTGACTTGAGTGTTTGACTTTTCAACCCTACATTCCTTTAAAGGTTTTTGTAATGTAATTATTTGTGTATATAAGAATTTATTTTACAGCAGGCAATGATTGTCAAAAGCCATGCTCTGGTTGACCAGCTGGGCCTTTGTGATGATGTTACACCTGATGGGCACCAAATTCCACTTGTGCATGGCCCAGGAACTCAAAATACACTAAAAGAAATTCCCTTTACCTATTATTATAGGCTGACTTGCGTCATTCTGATGCTGAGTAGTGCCTTACATGGTGAGTAGTCCCACTGAAATCAATGGGATTATTTATACCATAGATATGGGTGGGACACTTTCTAACATGAGTATGGATGGCGCAATCTGGCTCTGATTATATTCAGCAGTTTCACTCTGATGAACTGCCAGTGCAGAGGAGCTTTGGCTTTCTGGAGAAGAGTTTTTTTGTGCAGGATCCCTTGTAGAACCCAGGGTTTTCTCCTAATTCCACTATGCCATTTACCAGTGGGAATGACTAGGTTTATATAAAGATGTGTATGACAGCTGCTAGTGTTGTATAGAGACAGAGTTGCATTTGGCATCTAAATCACAGTACTGAGTGATAGGACTCACGGGACTCTGTGTGAGAGCAGGAGGACCAATGCAAGAAAATGTGGGCTTGTTTCTGTATCACTTCAGCTAGCAGGGCTCCCACCCCAGACCAGTAGCATGAGATACTCTGGCCTGTTCTGCAAGGTAGGGCCAAATTCTTGGGGGAGCTGAGTTTTGCTTCCTCTAAAACTCAGTTCCTAGATCAAAGCAAATTCCAATATATGTTTAGTTATTGTTTTTTCTGTAAATGGCAGGCTACATCAGAACTGAGCAGGGCACGTGGCCCCTGTCTATGAGAAAGCTCTGAGTCCAGTTTCTTTTTTATGGTCTTTTTAAATCAGTGCAAATCACTTTGAGCTTTTTTTTATATCTTGTAGTGTATTTTAACGATAAAGCTGTAAATGTTTTTGTTCTTGTTTGATGCAGAGAGATTGAGAACAAACAGAAAGTAGAAGGGACATACAGCAGGCAGAAGTTTGCTCATAGACTTTCAATTGCCACTTAGTGCCCACAAATGCTTACAGTTAATGTAAGCAGAACAAACTCTATTCCAACAGGTTGCAGAATATACAAGTTACACTCATCAGACAGCAAAACACATTGCCTAGGTATCTTTGGCTAAACAGTACTTTAAAGGGAAAAAAACAAAAGCACCCTAGAGGGAAAATCCATGCTAACCATGGGATAATGTAGATTAGTCCTGTAGCTTGGGAGGTCATTCCCCAGTGCCAGGAATGGGGACCTGCTATTACAATGGCTAGCAACTGTGTAGAAAGCCATGGAGGGTGCCGTGGAACAGCTGGGGAGATCTCCCAGCAAGAACCCCAGCTGACTGTTACTGAGCCCTCCCAAGGTTGCGCTATCCAGAGAGGTGGCTCGGCCACGTCAGGGCCCATCGCAGCTGTGGGCTGCTTGCGTAGAGCCCTGCAAATCCGTGGGTGTCCGCTTTATATCCGTGCACCATTTCTGCAGATAGCTGTGCAGATGTAGATACAAATTTTGTATCTGCGCATGGCTCTGATGGTAAGAGCCAAGCAGGCAGCTTTGAGGAACTGAGGCATGGATCTTCCACCTGCCCTGGGCGGGGGACCTGATGGGCAGGGACACTGGGCAGAGGCCTGCTTTGGCCCCATGCCCAGAGCAGATGGAAGGTCCATTTGTGGCTCCCTATAGCTGCCAACCCAGCTTTTACTGTGGCCGGGTTACAGCTCAAAGCTGCTCCTCCCCCCGGCCAGAGCCGGTGGGGGAGAGCTCTGCTGTCAACGGTGGGGAGCCTGGGTCTCTGCACCTGCCCTCAGCAGAGGGGCTGGGGGGCAGGGACACTGAGCAGGGGGGACTGAGGGGCAGGGACACAGGAACATTGGATGGGGGGGGGGAACTCAGGCAGGGACACTGGGCAGGGTGGCAGCAGGGACACAGGCCAGGGCTGCTTGGGCACCCAGCCCAGGGCAGGTGTAAGGTCTGCCACAGATCCCCGCAGGGGCCAGGCAGCTCTCCCTGTCGGGGTGGGAAGGGAGGGGAAATGCCTTGAGCCCCAGCCCGGCCTAGGATGACCAGGCAGCAAATGTGAAAAATCAGGCCAGCGTTAGGGCGTAACAGGTGCCCTGCCTATATAAGAAAAAGACCCCAAAATCGGGAACTGTCTCTATAAAATCGGGCCAGGTGGTCACCCTAGCCTGGCCCCACTGTAGAGCCCTGCAACTCCGCGGATATCAGCAGCGATCCACAGGTAATTTTTGCGGATGGAGGATGGGATGCGGAGACACGAGTGTGTCCCGGCGCGGGGCTCTCTGCCTGCCCACAGCACGGAGCTCTTAGCGACAAGAGCCCGCCAACAAGCGCCCCGACAGCGGCGGGCCAGGCCGCGGGATCCCACAGGGAGCTGCGGGTCCGGGCTGGGCGCTGCCTGGCAGGGCGTCTCGCGGCCCGTCGCTTATTTAACCCCGGGCGCGGCGCGGGGCGGGGCGGTGCTTACACAACTGTCGGAGAGGCGCCATGTCCTGGTACCGGAACTCCGTGTGGTTTCTGAAGGGGCTGCGGGAGTTCACCAGGTACCGGCCGCTTGGACCCCGGAGCTCTGGCTGGGGCTGCCCGAGCAGGGGGTTCCCGCTGCGAGCGGCCGCGCGCACAGCTCGCGCCTAGCCCCGAGCCTGCAGGCGGGCGCAGCTCGGCTCCTCGGGGCTGGCCCCGGCTCCCGCCCTCGGGCTTTCCAGCCTGAAGGCGCCGCAGTCCGGGGGTCGGGCGAGGCCCCGTTGAGCGCCCTGGCGCTTGGCTGGGTACAAGCCGGTTGCCTCTGCAGCCTTGGTAGGAAAAAGTTGCCCTCTCGAGTCTCCTTTCCCTTGCTGTGCCCTGAGCCTTTGGGTGGGATTGGCTGCTTGCTTCAGGGGGGTGCCTTGGCAGCTCTCGTGCAAGCCAGGCAGCAGGTGGTGAGCTGGTTTACCCCTCTGTCAGAGGCACTGCGAGAGCCAGATCGGCTTAGGTTGTAGCTGGCTGTCTGCGATGCAGAACTGGAGTTTAGTGTGTGGGTTTAGCTGCTGAAACCATCATGACCTGGGTGCTTCAGAGCATAGCCACAGCTGTAAGGTCTTTGGTTGGGAATGCTGGGTGTAAGTGGATCATCACACATCATAGAAGATCAGGTTTGGAAAGGACCTCAGGAGGTCATCTAGTCAAGCCCCCTCCTCAAAGCAGGGCCAATCCCTAGGTATTTTTGCCCCAGATCTGTAAATGGCCCACTCAGTCCTTCAGCCCTGGACAGTGAATGCTCAAGGATTGAATGCTCAACCCTGGGTTTAACAGGCCAGTGCTCAAACCACTGAGCTAGTCCTTTACCACACCCACCTCTAATGAATTTATTGGCAGGCTGAAGAGCAGATCTTGCATAGGGAGTGCCACTCTGGCAGACTGAGGGATATCTGCTGCAGGATCCTGTCTCTGAAAGTGGCTAGTATCAACTGCTTCAGAGGAAGGTGTAAGAACCTTGCAGTAAGCTGATATGGGATAATCTGCCCCTGACGTAGGTCTCTGCCTGATCTCTCTAATAAGAGATGTCTTAAGCCTTTAAATGTGAAGTTTAATATCTCATCTAACTGTTTGTTTGTTATTAATTCTGGCTGTCTATCTAAATGTTCAGTTCTTGCAGAGTTCTTGGCCTCAGTGCCTTTCCATGGCAATCAGTTCAATCACATTGTGTGTGAAAAAGCATTTCCTTTTATTGGTTTTGAATTTCATACCTTGTAATTTAATTGAATGCTTCCTCTGTGGGGTCAGGAAGGAATTTCCCCCCAGGTCAGATTGGCAGTGACCTGATGGGGTTTTCACCCTCTGTAAAGTGTGGAAACAAGTGGCTTTCTAGGGTTATCTGGATATATCTCATTTGATCATTTCCCTGCCATTGCAGGAACCTTGAGCGCTGGTGCGTCTTGGTCCCTCCTGTTCTCTGCCTGTGTCACGTAGTAGTCTAATCTCCCATGGGTCTCATTTACTTCCGTCTCACTTGGATGGTTGGGTTTAGAGTGTGGGTAGTAGGTGGTGTTGGGGACCAGTGAGATACAGGCAGTCAGACTGGATGATCTTTCTGACCTTAAATTCTGATTCTTGTCTTATTTCTTTAAAGTAAGAGAGTGTATGTGTGTGTGTGGTTTTATTTATATATGGCTGTGCTCAGATTGGTCTGTCTAAAAAAAATTCCCCTCTCACCCCTATGGGTGGTATGTGTCTTCCTCAACCTCAGGTCCTCTACCAGAGGCCTGGGAGTTTGAGGGTTCTGCGCAGGATCTTAGCTGTTCCTAGCACTGCACTCTTCTGGACAGAGAGCTCTGATGTTGTTCCTGGGATCTGTTGGAGCCACTCACCCAGCTTAGGAGTCACATCCCCGAGTGCTCCTACCACCACTGGGACCACTTTGGCCTTCACTTTCCACATCCTCTCTAGTTCCTCTTTCAGGCCCTGGTACTTCTCCAGCTTCTCATATTCCTTCTTCCTGATGTTGCTGTCACTTGGCACTGCTATATCTATCAGCACCGCTGTCTTCTGGTCCTTGTCTGATTACCACGATGTCCGGTGACTGCCAGACCTGCCTGTCCGTCTGGACTGGAAGTCCACCGAATCTAGCCCTGCTATCTCCAACCTCTGTGGAAGCTCCAATCCGGTCTGGAGGTCTAGCCCATACGTGCTGTAATGTTGGTACACAAATGCCAGCCACTTGGTTGGCCTCAGTATGCGTCCTGCTGCCACTTACATCTCTGCACAGTGTTGGCCTGTCTCTGAGGCCTCTCTGCACAGTCTGCACCTTGTCCTCTCTATGGGTAGAACCCCTGCTTTCAATGATCTGGTGCCAGTGCCTGTTCCTGTGCTGGCATGATCATTGCTCATGCTGTCTTTAGTCCATGCCCTTTCCGCCACTGTAGGATTCCCGATGTCGAGCCACCTCGTCTATCTTCATGGTCACATCCCATGCAAGGGTCTTGTCTGCCTGGCACTTCTTTCTGCTTGGTCTTCCCCCCATGTCTGCTCTGCCTCAGCAATTCCTCTCAAAGAGCCAGACAAATCTTTGGGGCCACTTACTGCATGACTCCGGATTCCGGGTTCTCAGGACAGTGCCTTTGACGCTCACTCAAGCCCTGCCCACCTCTTCCACTGGTAACAGTGCTCTGGTGTTGGACTGGGTGAAACCCCGTGCATGTGAGAACTTCGAGTTTCAACTCGGCACTCTATCCTCCTTTGGGCCAGCTCAACTATACCGCGGGTAATCTGATGACTGGCAGGGCGTATCCGTCTGATCGGCGTGGATCTTGTTCCTTCCCCACGGAAAAGCGGCTCTTCAGGACCTGTCTATCCTTGATACTTGATTTTGCTGTCTTCCTTCCTCTTCATCGTGGTTTCATGTTGACGTGAACGCCAAGGTACTGTTAGCGGTCTGCTATGTCTGCTATTGGCCGCGGGTAGTTCCCACCCATCACTTGCTACACTTCCCTCTCTCACTACCATACCGGCAACTCTCCAGTCCAAGACCCCATATCCTCGACTGTAGACCGCGTCAGTGATTAGCGAGCGATGTCTCGTTCCAATGTTCTAGCATAAGCTTATGTCACCCCATGTAGCAGGAAGGTGGCTGATGTAGTTCACTCCTGAACCGTACCCGTACCAGTCCTTGTGATATTATCGGCTGAGGGGGTTAAGCCTGTGCAAAATCAGCAGCGGTGACAGTGCATCACCTGGTATATCCGCACTGATGGCCACTTGTGCAAGCTGCCTTGAATTGACTTCCAGTGTGCTTCCATAGTCCATGAGTTCTTGAAAAGGAGAGGTTATTTGTTCCTGTTGTATTGCGCAGACATTCACAGATCCAGGTGCGGCATGAAGCCGTAGGCTTTCCGTAGTCAATCAGGCTGTGCTTCAGATTGGTCTCTAGAACTTGAGCGACTGCCTCTATAGCAAACTGGTGTTTGAGCCCTGGTGGTGTCCCAGCCCTTCTGAGCTGCCATGTAATCTGTCCATAGTCCTGTAGCTTGGCGCTATGATCCTATAGGAACTTCCCATGTTTGTGGGGAGGCAGGTTGAGCCGTTCTGTTCCCTTGCAGGGGTCTTTCATGATCAGACTGTCCTCCTGTGTTAGCCAGTTTTGGGTGGGAGCCGCTGCTAGCAGCGGTTCAGACTGGCTGCTAGGCTGCATCGTACTGCTGTTAGTTCTTAGCAGCAGTAGGTGTGGTCATGTCTGGTCCACTCTCATGTTCTTGACTGCGCTGGAATGTCTTCACTGTGATGGTGACTGCTTCTGTTCTGAGATATGCTTGTGCTCAGTCCGCCGCCACTTTGCCACTGTTGTAAGAGTCTTCTCTTTCTCTCCATATGTTCTTCAGTACGTCAGTTTCTGCTGCTATCGTGTGTTGCACTGCAGTAGTGGAGTACAACCTGGATGTTTCTTTGGAGAAACAAAGCATTTTACTTTTTGCCTCCTTCTCTAGTGATCCTTAGCCTTAGCATGCTGTGACTTTTTAGCATCCTAGGCTTCAGATGGATTCCAGGCCTTGTTATTTTTTAGTAGCCAGTCTTATCTTAATCTCTACACCCTTTGTAGTTCACTAGTGACTACTTCTTCTCTGAGCACCTTGATCTTATCCTCCACCCTCATTTCCAGGTGTGATACCTACGTTGTTCTTGGATCGGTAGCCAAGCATCTCCAGGATTACAGGAAGAGCTGTGCACTATACCCGTGTCATTTTGAGTATGGTGGTATAGGGATTGTCATGAGGCTCTTTGCACTTCTAACATACTATCTGATGTACTTTCTCCACTGAGCCTGGGGGGTGGGGGGGGGGGGGTATCAGTCCGAGGATTGCTGAGCTCGTTTCCTACTGATGCGAAGTGCTCTCTGCAAGAGGGGTGTGCAGTGAAGTTTCAGCTTCAGGGTGGCTGCACTCCAACTTGTTCTTCCAGTCTCTGAGTCTGGGATGTAATGTGAAGTTGGTCATCTCAAGCTGGAGAAGAGCTTCCTCTCTACTATGATTAAGCGTTGGTAACTAGCTGTTCTCAGTAAGTGTGGATGTAGGTCTTTGTTCCATCCATAGTCCCCTCATACTCCCCTCTCATTAGGTCATCTGTTGTAGTAGCATTCATCAATCCAGTTCACCTGTTCCGTCAATAGAATGTTTTGTCAGAAGCCACGTATCCAGATTGTCCTTGGTTCCTCAACAATTGGCCGCGACCTGTTAATCTGGGCACGCCGAGCCGCAACTCTCCTAGTTCGTGTCCTTCATATTGAGGTAGGCAAGGTAAGCGTCAGGGGTCTTTGCCCAAGAGATCCCTACGTGGAAAGTTGGGTACCAACCAGATATTGAACCCGGTCTCTTGTGTCGAAAAAAGGGCGGTCTCCCGTACAAAGGCGCACTCTTAACCACTAGCTATCCAGTTAGATAGATAGATAGATAGATAGAGATATAACACATTGTAAAACAGATTTCCTATCTGTGTATATTCTTATTCAAATATTCTTGCTGATCAGTGCCTTTTAATGTTGCATCAAAAACTCCTAGGGCAATAGATGGGGACTTGTTATATTTATTAGAAAGCTAAAGAAAATAAATAAGTAGTTAAATTGAGTCCTGGTTGTGGATCCCCTTTTTCTTTCTTCCACTGAAGACTTTGTATTTTTATGGATACAATATATTCTGTCATTTACAAGTCTTTTAATTGATTTATTCAGGAGTGGCTATGACTCTGCATCCAAACACTTTGTTCCGGCAGATTTGGAGGTAAATGTAACTGGAAGATCCTTCGTGATTACTGGAGCAAACAGTGGTATTGGCAAAGCAACTGCAATGGAGATAGCAAAGAGAGGTGAGATAAACAGTGGTTCTCAACCAGGGGAACATATACCCCCAGGTGTACGTAGCAGTCTTCTAGAGGGTAGTCAACTCCTCTAGATTAGGGTTTCTTAACCTGGGGATTATGAATTACAGAGGAGTCACTGGACAGGTTTGGGGGTTCACAAGTGCATGGCTGGAATTATGGGGAGGCAAGCAGGGCAATTGCCTGGAACCCCATGCCACAGGGTGACCTGCAAAGCTAAGATACATGCTTCAGCCCTGGACAGTGGGGGCTCAGGCTTCAGACTCTGAAAGAGGTACAGTAGTCTGGAAAGACTGAGAACCACTGAGCTAAACCAATGTTAACCTTTTTGGGACCTTCACAAAGTGTGATAGAAGTTTAACTGGAAAAGTGTTCATCCTTCTGAATATAGGATTCTGCTTTTCAAGACATTCTAGCTCCCATCTTCAGGGGTAGGATGTTCCATGTGAAAAACGACTGTTTTCAGAGGGGCGTATTTGGGGTTTGAGCACCTTGTATGGTTCTTCAGCAGCTCTTACCACGAGAACTGGTCATGAAACAAAAGTAACAAGTGGAGGGGAGCACAAAATATTATAGGGTGGTATCTAAAGGTCTCCATCATTGATCAAGACAAGACATTGATCAAGTTGTCCTAGGCACCGTACAAACAGGGTAAAGTAAGACAGTCCCTGCCTCAAAGAATTTATAGTCTTAGGTGTGAGAAGACAACAGATAGATAAGACCAACAAAAGGAGGGGAGGACAAGGTAACAGTGAGACAATTGTGTTTGGTACACTAGTCAGCAGTGTTGGCACACAAACTGCCTTGCTTGACTGCATGCAAAAAATTTCAACTGCTATTCTTATGCTGCACTCCAGATAGCTGGTATAACAGGCTGCCCCAGGCAAGTCCAAATGGATGTGGTCACAGTGCCAGTATTTCAACACGGGTACAAAATGGACTTCACAATTGAGAGACAAGATGGGTGAAGTAATATCTCTTACTGGACCAACTTCTGTTGGTGAAAGAGTCAAGCTTTCAAGCTACAAGAGCTCTGTGTTACCCGAAAACTTCTCTCCCCCACAGAATTTGGTCCAATAAAAGATATTACATCACCCACCTTGTAGCCCATGTTGGTCCCAGTATATTAGAGAGACAACAACACTGCAAACAACTCACAATTTGATACAGTCATATCCCACCCCATCCCTTTTTAAGCTCATATGATTCCAAAGATATTGCTCTAGGGATGTATGGAAACTTGTATTTAAAAACATCAAATAACATTTTGTTTTACCTTTCCCCAAACCCCTCCACTTCACACCTAATTGTTAATTGTGATTCTTACGGAATTCCACCAGGTGGCACACTTCATCTGGTTTGCCGAAATAAAGAGAGAGCTGAAGAAGCTAAAAGAGAAATAACAACAGAAACTGGTAATCAGGTAAGTTTAGTTTTAACAAGTTTTTGTTAAGCACTTTTTACCAGGAGCAAGACTTAGAAGATTTTATAAGTAGGCACCCTCATAAATCAGCAAAATATTTATCATTCTTTCTAATGGTTGCATTTGATTAATTTCAGCAGCTGATGGTTTTGATTGTTCTCCTGTATTTCAGAATGTGAGGTGGGAGTGGGAGTGGGGGCAGGGGGCAAGGCTGGTACACAGGATATTATTCAGGCCAGTGATATTCTTGTACTTTCTCTATTTTTAATATGTAACTCCCTACAGTTTACTATATGGCGGAGGCTTTTTACAGTTAATTTGTATAAAGCACATGCACATTGGTACTGTAGATGTTCAGACTGTTACCTTCCCAACCCCCCACAAAGTTGTCCTAGTCTCTTCTCATGCATTTGCAGATTTTTTCCATCTCCTGTACCTATGGTGTTCCACCCCTGCCTCCCCCTACCCTTCCCTGACAGTTCTTCACACTTGTTTGTATCATTGTTCGACTCACCCTTGTGACTGCTTTTAATGTTGCACCACCAATTGTTCAGCAGTGGCACCTCTTCTGTGGTGTCATCAGCATCTTCCTGTCTTTTGCTGAGAGCTCCATTTGTGTTAGAAAGTGATGTGGCACTTGACCCGAGTGTTTCAAATCCACTAAGAGTCCTTAATTTAGATTAGAATCAAACATCTGACTTTCTATTTTTAACAATTTTGTACTGCTTGGGTTCCTGTTCTTTGGTCTCAGCTCCTCTGGTGTGACATAAACTGGAACTTTCCTAGTCCTCAAAGACTTTTGGAATTTTGAGACACAAGCAGGTCAGCCCCATGTTGCGCCACCTTTACAATGTTACATTCCAGTTGCTGATTAGAAGAAAAGCAGATTACTCCCAAATAAATAGCCAAAGAGCATTTCTTTAAGATAGGGTACCCTACTGCAGAAGTGAAAGTAAGCTGGTATGCGCTGATATGGAGGACCGGTAAGAAAAGGAGAATGAGGGAGGGAGAGAGAAGCTTGCTCCCTGCATAAGAATAGTTTAAACTCAGCTGTTCGGTGATGGTTCAGCCCCCAGGGCTAGGTTTCAAGCCTCCTTGTTAATTTCACTCACAGTAGCTGGGGGGAGGGGGTCAAGGGGAGGGAGTGTTTGACCATGGCAGGGGCAGTCCCTGTGTGCCCCTGGGGATGAGGGGATCTCTCCTACTAATGTACACAACAAATACAAGCATTTGGCTGCACAGCTTAAATCCTGAGCTAATAAAAGCAGGTAGTAGGGGAAACTCACTGTCACATTGGTTTCTCATCTCCTCCCTCCCTCTCCTCCAGCCAGGCTGTAGACAAGGCTCTGAATTCCTCCCCATTCCCCCCAGCAGGGGTTTTCCTCTAGGCTCTAGCTTGCAATAGACTGGCTGAGATGCCTGCTATTGCTGCCTGCAAAAGAACAGTTTAAACTCAGCTGTTCCCTGTGCAGTTCAGTGCCCAGAGTTAGGAGCCATTTCTGGCATCCTTGTTAATTTCACTCTCAGTTCTTGTTGGGTGTGTGTGACCATGGCAGGGGGAGTTCTTTTCTGCCCCTGGGATGAGGGGATCTCCTAAAAACAATCAAAATCAGGAACCATTTCCAAGTGCAAATCTATCCATTCTCTCCCAGCAGAGATCATGGTTGTGATGTCCAAACTGTTTGCAGATCCTCTTTGAATATGTTACTGTTTAAAAAAAACACACAAACATGGAGAACATGGTGGAAAGATGTATCATGATTAGGGTTTATTTTGGGCAAAGCAGTTTTGCTAAAGCAACTAAGATTTACAGGGAAAGCAAATAGCCCCTATAAACAAAACCACAAAGGGATTGGAGGGGAAAACTGAATATTCAGTGAAATTATTGTGCCTCCTTTGAAAAAAATAGTAGTTCTCATTCCAATCCAACCTCTTTCTATATTGATTTAAACACCTGAAATGTCCTTAGGAAGGGGGTGCAATCCTCAGATCTCTTTTTGTTTGTTCCTGCCTGCAGAGTGCAGAGGCTGAACTGATAAAACTTTATTTTAAATATCTTGTATTTTCACGACGGCTAGTCCACTTGTCCTTCATTCACGCCTTACTTTCCTTCCTCTCCTCCTCCTCCGCCCCCGGCTTCTCCCTGGCTGGCTGGCTGTGGTTTTTGCCTTGATTACTTACCCTTGGCAACCAGCCAGCGACACCTGCTGGCTCTCTGCAGGCAGCAGCCACAGGGGCTGGTTGCTGGGGTTGCTGGTGGTCGGTGGCAGGCTGCACATTCATATACACATACTGTATGTATGTGTATGTATGTTGAATGTGTGTGTCACAACAATGCAGCTGCAGCCTGCCGCCGACTGCCCCGACCCCAGCAACTGGCCCTACTATTGTATTAGTAGTATTGGAGTTCCCCTCATCCGGGGGGCAGAAAAGAACTGCCTCTGCATGGTCGCACACAGATTTTCCCCCACCCCCTCAACAACTGGGAGTGAATTAACAAAGATGCCAGAAACCTCTCTCCCCTGGGGCTGAACCATCAGGAACAACTGAGTTTAACTGTTATGCAGAGGCAGTCTCCCTGCTGCAAGCTAGAGGGAAGCCTCTGCAGCAGCTGTGAGTGCCAGGCAGGAAAAAGCACAGACCTAGCATCAGCAGCCTGGCTGAGAGGAGGAGGGGGAAGACACAGAGAAAAATGTGACAGTGAGTTTTCACTTTTTCAGGCTTATTCCAATAGTAAAGTTTATTACAGACAGTACTGGTGGTAGTAATAGTAGCTTTATTTTCTCTATCTATGTCATGCAATGGGAGGGATCCATGAAGTACGTAGGAGAGGTGAGGGGTTGCTTGTGATTGGACCATATGGGTAAGAAATGTAAATTACTTTCACCCTGCCCAAACCCAGGGCTCCAGCCGCCTCTGCAGCTGGTAGCTCCGGGGTTAATTTAAAGAACCTGGCCCTAGCTTCAGCTGAATCTCTGAGCCTTTTAAATCCTGATTTAAAGCCCAGGACTTAAAGGCCCCAACCTCTTCCGATAGAGGCCACACCTCTTCCAGTTGAGGCCCTTCCCCCTCCGCAGGACTCTGGAGTACCGGTAAGTCCTTTAAGTTACTTTCACTCCTGCCCTACTGGTTACAGTAGGGAAAGGCCATGAGAAAATATGTAGTTTTTGAAACTGTTACTATCTTCCCAACTCTGAGAAGACAGTGGGTGACTAGTAATCCAATCAAATGATATTTTCAGAGAACCATAATTACAGGTGAGTAATGCTCTTCTGTAAAGATACCTAATGATTACACTTCTAATTTTGAAGACTACAAATCCATAAATTCTCCTGTTATGGAAGAACAAAGCACCCATACAAGGCAGTTTCATGTTATATTTGGGGAGAAACATGGGGGCACATGAAGGGAAAACTTTTGATGCAAGTAAAGTCTCTATATACCACCACACTCTAACTTCTGAAATATTTTCTCCTTAGCATGTCGAAAGTCATGTTTTAAATTTACTTAGATTAGTTAATATGCAAATTCCTTGCCAATACTATGTTTGTAAATTTGTGTTTCAGATAGCATAATGGAGTTTAATTTATGCATGTTAGAGGAAACTGGCTTTCCATATTGGTTGTAATGTAATTCCTTTTTTGTTTTAGAATATCTTTTTGCACATTCTGGATATGTCTAATCCCAAGGGAATTTGGGAGTTTGCTGAAAAATTCAGGACTGAACATAAGTTAAATGTCTTGGTAAGTTTGCAAGTTTAAAGTGTACCTTTTTTGGAGTCTCTCATCTGTACCTCTCTATTTAATAGTCTAACCTCTCTAATTCTGCAGGCTTAATTTGTGTATAATCCTGCTGCAAAAATAATTCACCTAGTCCACTTCTCTGATCTTGTCCAGCTCCTTTTCATATACATAGCTTTGATACAGAAGACAAGAGAAATCTATCAAAGTTGCAACCTTCAAGGCCCTGCACAGCTTTGCTTCTGCATGCCTCTTTGCTCTCATTTTTCTTTTGTTTCCTCTTTCACTCCACGGAAACAGCCTGGCGAATTCCCTTATTATTCTACTCCCATTCTCCTGTCTGATGATTGGTTGGCCCAGAGGAGACTAAAGGCAGAGATGTCTAAAGCCCTAGTTTTGCACCAGTGTCCATGTAGATGAATCCTGGCACAGAGTCCTTTTGACTTCAGTAGAATTTTGCGTGCATGCATAGGTCTATCCAAATGGATGCAGTTGCAGGATCAGGACCTAGTTAGTGCAGAATATAGAGGTAAGTAGGTAGTGCCCCTAACTTGAAACCTTTTCATGCCCTCTTGTTAGCTCTTTCTCTTGTTCCTCCTTATCCTTCCTTCTGAGTTTGGCCCAAAGAGGAGGATGTAAGCAATAAGGGGTGGCATAGAAGAAAGCAAAAAGATTAAAGAATAATACACACAGACGCATGAGGATGTGCACGTCTGCTGAGTGACTGTGATATCTTGTCATCCTTGTCCTTCCTATCCATTTCTGTTCATGTTTATATCTTGACTTTAGTAAAGCTTTTGATACTATCTCATATGACCTTCTCACTAGAGAAATACCACTTAGATGGAGCTACTATAATGTGGGTGCATAACTGCTTGGAAAACTGTTCTCAGAGAGTAATTTTCAGTGGTTCACAGTAATGCTGGAAGAATGTTATGAGTGAGGTTCCTGAGGGATCACTTCTGGGTCCAGTTCTGTTCACCATCTTAATCAATGATTTAGATAATGGCATAGCAAGTACACTTAATGAAGTTTATGGTCAATACCAAGCTGAGAGTAGTCGCAAGTGCTTTGGAGGATAGGATTATAATTCAAAATGATTTGGACAAATGGGAGAAATGGTCTGAAGTAAATAGGATGAAATTCCATAAGGATAAATGCAAAGTATTCCACTTAAGAAGGAAAAATCAGTTGCACATGTACAAAATGGGATTGACTGCCTAAGAAGTAGTGCTGTGGAAAGGGATCTGTGGGTTATAGTGGATCACAAGCTAAATATGAGTCAACGTTGTAATGGTGTTGCAAAAGAAGTGAACATCATTCTGGGATGTATTAGCAGGAATGTTTTAAGCAAGACACGAAAAGAATTCTTCACTCTACTCGGTGCTGATTAGGCCTCAACTGAAGTATTGTGTCCAGTTCTGGGCACCACGTATGAAAGATGTGGACGAGTTGGGGAAAGTCCGGAGAAGAGCAACAAAAATGACATAAAGATCTAGAAAACATGACCTATGAAGAAAGATTGGAAAAAAAATTAGGTTTGTTTGTTCTGGAAAAGAGAAGACAGAGGACATAACAGTTTTCAAGTACAGAAAAGATTGTTACAAGGAGGAGGGAGAAAATTGTTGCTCTTAACTTCTGAGGATAGGACAAGAAGCAATGGGCTTAAAACTTCCTAACTATCATGGTGGTTAAGCACTGGAATAAATTGCCTAAGGAGGTTGTGGAATCTACATTATTGGAGATTTAAGATCTGATTAGACAAACACCTGTTAGGGATGATTTAGATAATACTTAATCCTGCCTTGAGTGCAGGGGACTGGATTAGATGACCTCTCGAGGTCCCTTCCAGTCTTATGATTCTATAACCTTCATTACTAGTGTCTTCTGGAATACAGCCCTTGGGACGGGGCTGTCTTACTGTTCAAGCACCTGGAACAATTGCTGGTGCCAACAGAGTGTGAGAATCACAAATGGAGTGTTTGGGAAGGGCAGGTTGGGGGAGTAGCAGGAAATGAGCAGAGAAGTAGGTAGGGGCAGTTTTCTCTAGGGCCTTGGTGGGGAGGATGAGAAGCTTGAACTTGAGCCAGAAGGTGAGACGAGTCAGTACGGGGAGTCACACTGAGAAAACACACGTTAGTTCTTAACCAAAACATGGTAAAATGTTAATGACTTTTCACTGGTACAAAAAAATCAAACTTAGAATATATAAATGCATAGCTGTGATGATGTGGAGTCATTTGGATCTTTAAGATGAAACTGATAAACTACCATACATGCTTTTTTATTGTAATAGTTATGCTCTGCGAATCACACATTACTTCATAGTTTTTGGCCCCTTTGTACACAAACTGTAGTAAGGCACCATGATGTCCGATGGCACTTATAATCTTGTTTGTTCAGTTAATTTTATCAGCTAGATTTCAATGAAATGCATTTCACTTCCTTGTGAAGATGGTTTTCACACAGCAGCTTCATTGTAAGTGGCGGATTTATGATAGCTGGAGTTGCAGTTTGCACACTCTGGTGCATTGAAACAAGTGTGTGATTGTGTGTATGTGGCTTTTTTAATACTGAACTGTGTCTTGCAGATCAACAATGCAGGCTGCATGGTAAACAGAAGAGAAGTAACAGAGGATGGACTTGAAAAGAACTTTGCTACAAATACCTTGGGTGAGTACAGCAGTCTGTAGATAAGAGTCTAGGGTACTCGTGCATCTTTTTTTGTTTATAGAAAGATATAGTCTCATGTAGTTTTGCAGGATATGTTTTCTTCTTGCACAGAGAGTAGGAGGATTAGACTAATATTGCAAAAAATACATAACTTGTACAGAAGGTTTGTACTTCTCAGGTTTCTCCGATACGCAAGATATTCTCATATTGACCCCATTGTTTGTTCACTGCTCTGAGAATAGCATGTAAGAATTAAAGCTAGTTAAACTATTTTGAAATTTCAGTGGAAAATTTTCCAGTCGGATCTGCTAATGATACTTGGTGTAGTGCCTTTTTTGCAGGATCTGGAAGACACTCTAACAGCTGTCTTGGGGTTCAGATGGTTCTTACAAGATTCAAGTGTATATTTTGTTTTTTTTTTTTTGTTTTTTTTTTAATAAAGATGGCATATTGGTATTGTGGTAGCACCAAAAAGCTCCAGTTGACATCAGGGCTTCAGAGATACAGAGCGGTACAAAAAATCCACACACATAAAAATAGATAAAGGTTGGAGAGAAGAGATGCAACACACAGATAGAAGGACTGGGTAATGCTTGGCAAAGGCCATGAGAGTTTCATGTGGTGTTAATACATTATGGTGAACTGGTGGGGGAAACATAGAGTGGACAAAGTAGGGGGAAGGGGAAGAGGGGGCACTGAGGGTGAGGGGCAGAAGAAGTCTGAGAAAGCAGGCAATCAGAGGGAAATGTCCGGATTTTAAATGAAGAAAGTCATCACTGACATTCAGGGGGCTGCAAAAATCACTCCTGCAAAAGGAAGATTGGATAGTAAGTGCTTTAGTGGCAGCTGGCAGGGACCATATTTTTTATTGTTTGTACAGCACCTAGCACTGACAGGATCCTGGTCCCTGAATAGGACTTCTAGGTGCTACAGTCATATAAATAATAAGTATCCCTGGTGGTTGACTCTGCCAGGAGTTCTGTGTCCCACCCTCCAAACACCTGTCGGTAGGCAGTGGAGTTAGGGGAGTTCTGGGCCACCCAGAGAGGGTCACTCGCTCAGTTCTGGATCTAAAGGGTTGGAGGTAGTGAGCCCTGGCTGGGCCTTACTCTTAGCACTGTTGCTGCTCTGTTTCTCTGGCTTCTGCTTATGTATTTGAAAATCAACATTTGGGCAGCAATGTCTTGTACTTGACTTGCATTTCAATGAGATTTTTGGTTTTGTAAGTCTGATTACATTCATTTGGTTAACATTTTTAAAAAATAGTGGAGCTGATGGAGGGAATGCATTTTTCTTCAGCTACACTTTCCATACTGTTTGTGCTCAAAACTCAAAGCAGGTTTTTTTCTGCTTCAGATTTGCCCTGGATCTACTCTATAATAAAGAATAAAAGCACCTCTGACCTTTCTGAAGAAATTGTCTTTCAATTAAACTAGTTTAAACCCCTTGCACTCTTTCAAACAGTTCAGTAGTTCACTAAGATGCAGTGGCTCCAGGTACAAGCACACTGAAACAAACACAGCTGTTTGAATGTGAAGTTACTTTTCACTAAACCGCAAACTAATTGCCATAAAACACATTAGTGGATCAGTTGGTATAGATTTGTATCTCACACAAGTAGGGTAAACTGCAAACTATAAGTCTACCATATGGCATAGATTCTAGTTATCATTTACAGTGCAGAATACAACTGTACATATATCTAAGAGGCTGTGAATTATGGTGTCTGAGGGAACTGTAACTCTGAATTGCCTGTATTTTGTAGAAATTGGAACCATGCATCCATTCTTTTAGGAATTAATAGTGTTTAAAATCTTGCCTTACTTGCAAGGCATCTCATCTATCTTCCCTCAGTGACCTGCTTCTGCCTTATCTCGTCTGTCCCTCTTCGGTCAGGTCTAATGAAGCGGTCTACTGGTAATACCTGTGTAATTGTGCAAGACTGCGGGACATGACAGGATTTACACACTTGGCAACATTTTAGAGCCAAGTCAGTGTGCCATATCTGATATCTAGATAACATGTACATCAGTTGTGGCATTGTCTGCTTTGGGGTCTAAAACGTTGTGAAGTCTTTAAATCCAGGTTAGAGACATTTCCCCTTTTCTTATTTTTTTTTTTTTAGAGTCCTGGGACGTATTGCATAAAGGATACTGAATTTTTTTTAATTCTAATTGAAACAGGATCTCTAAGTGGTGTGCATAATATAAAAATATTGGCTACTGTAGAAAGAAAAGGTTCTGCACTGTATTCCATTTCTCTCTCCGTTCCTTAGATTTTTTTTTCTTCTCACCAAGTTGTTTTTAAGAATTAAGACTTTAATTCTAATTCACTTCATGTGCTGTACTTTGTTAGAAAATATTAAGGCACAGCAGGTGTGTGAAGCAAAAGAATTACTGTTCCTTAGTAAAGAGCTCTGAGTCACTGAAAGTAATCCTGAGGAGAATAGAGAAGTCCCCCAATTGTATTTATCTAAAATTTGTGTGCAATGGTAGTCCAAGTAAGAACTTCCTAGTGTTTTTAATAAAATAAAATAAAAAAAAAAGAAAAGCAAACCAAACCGTTTTATGCTGGATACTGGGATGTTTGAAGTCTGTCTTTGCAGTGTAGTATCCTGCCTGTGTATTACATAATCCAGCTTGTGGTTCTTTGCTTTAACAAAACAAATCTGGAAAAGTCTGGCAATGTTAAACCTTTTCTGTTGAGGAAAATAGGGTAGTCCCGAAGCTCTTTATTTCTGTAAACGTTCATGGCAGTTTACAGAACAAACATGTGATCCTTCTTGCAAAGACCTTATGACCAAGGGGCCTGAATTCACATGTCAGTGTGACTATTCCTAAGTAAGGATGATCATGTGAATACGAGTTTCGAGAATTGGCCATCCTTTTCTACATGAGTGAAAGCTGGTAGGGCAAAGGGAAATTGGGTGTCAGTGGGCAGAGTACACACATGCGCACAATTGGGTTTTGTGTCTTGATGGCTTTTTCAAACATTTTTAATCTAAAATTGTTGATTGTAAGCTTGTGGGCAGGGACCATGTCTTCCTATATGTTCATCTAGTATAGTGGGACCGTGGGCGCTACCACAGTAGAAATAAATACTGTGTGGTTCATTGTAATTGTATAGCTGTTATTGCTCTTAATACCTCGCCCCTTGTTACCAGCTAGACCACCAAGAGTTAGTGCTCTATTTACTGGAATTCAACTGAAGTACAAGAATAGAAGAAGGATCAATCTGTAGTGACTGCTGTGCAGCTATGTGGAGTTAATACTGTAGTATAGAAACAGTACTTACATATGAGTGTTAAACTGACTGCAGCAATTAACAAGTCATGTTGATTTCCTGAGATCGTGTAGATGGTAGGGGCACTTCATAATGGTTTCTTGTGTAGCAGCATATGTACAGGGAGAACTCTTGTTGCTTTTGTCTCAGATGCGGTTGAGCTTAAATCTCATCTTAGAGGTTGGTGTGGCCATTTTGTTAAGAAGCTGCTGCACTGATAAGCAGTGATTTCTTCAGATATGACATATAGGCTTCCTAGTCAGCATTTTCCTTTTTGAAGCCAGCCACTGCAAGATTATCCCAGCTGACAGTGTTCAATCCGTGTGTATAAAAGCTGTCAGTGGAGGCAGATGGATAGAGGATTCAGTACTGTTTGCTTGTTGGTGCATTAAAGATAATCTTTCACAGTTGAAACAAGGCCTGTAAAGTACTGGAACAAGGGAAGTTCTTCATTTTAACATGTCATCTCTTCACTCCAGTATGAGAAAATAGTATATTTATTCATTTTTATTGGCACTTACTGGCCAAGGGAGCTGAGAGATGATCACAGAATACAGTACGTCTCCATTCCTCACTCCAGCTGAACCTAAACCCTCTTGCTTCACTTTCTTCTTCTTCTTCTTCTTCTTCTTCTTAATTTAATAGTTCAAGCTACATCCTCTTCCCAGTGTTTAGTCAAAGTAGTGGGTAGGGCATGGGGGAGGATCCTCCTCTTAGGCCCTAAAAAGCAGCACAGCTCCTCAACGGTAACTATTCTAGCCTCCATCGCAGTTTGCAAACCCCTTTCTCCCCAGTATGGGTCTGGCTAGTGGATAGGGCGCTAGACTGTTTGGACTCTGGAGATCCCAGATCTGTCATTGGTCTGCTGGGTGACATTGGGCAAGTCACTTCCTCTCTTTGTGCCTCCATTTCCACATGGGTAAAATGGAAATACTTGCCTGCTTTTGTAAAGTGCTTTGAGATCTACAGATGAAGTCTTATATTAGAGTGTTTGTTGTTAATAATCCAGATACCTGCAAATCCACTGCCTGTATCACCTCCCTACGTATCAGGGCAAAGACAGCCCTTACTGAGCACAGCTCTGTGATATAAAGGAATTGTCAACTGGTGTCTTTTTTGCACACGTTCCACATTGTCTTTTCACTCCACTTTCTTGTGCTGGGCTGTCAGATTGGGCCTTCAGAGAATAGTGTACTAAAATCTGGAATTCTGATTTGCTGCTTGAGAGAGCTGGCCTGTGACTCTCTTCTCATAGGGGACTGTGTATAAACAAGAGGCCTCAAAAAGATAAACAGTTCAGGGAAAACCTTCAGTATACTTTATTAAAAAATACTTGGCTGTGGCAAAAGCAAGCCCATTAACTTTTTAACAATGAATTTACCAGATGATTGACCCATTGAAACCTGTGTAAGCAGACTAGATTATTTTTGTTCCCACTTTTTTTCCACAGTTGAAATAACACTGTTGCCAATATTCTGCAAAGGCTTCCTAGTCAGATGGGAAAAACTCCATTGAGTGTAGTGTTGGCTACCTGCCATTGTTTGAATGTTAGAGGATTAAAAACTTCACCAGCAACTTAACTCTAATTGCCAAGTAGAACATCAAGAGAAAACTATTCCAGCATGCTCCCAGGACATTTTGGTCTGCAACGATTGCATCATCAATTAATTTAACGTTATAAACAGGCAGTAGCTTTATACTTTTCCTCTTGCAGAAGCCCTAATTTAGTTTATAAATCAATTTTGAAACCCAAGATTTTTGGGTCATTCTATACAAATGCAGTACAGCAGGTAGGAAAGAATATTCTCTTGTACAGTGTTGCATATTCTATCCTGGCGATCTTCAAGTGTTAAGTATGTAAAAACTCGTTTTTTATAACCAGTAGCATATTAAAATATTGACTTGAAGGCATTCTTGAAACCTACTTTCAGGACACTGGCACTTGGGCTGATGCACATTTTTGTTTAGATCTGCAGTCTAGCTCAGGATATATTTTTGTAGCCTTATGTAGAAAGAATTAGTGTCCTAATACAACATAGTCTTAAACACTGCTTGGGAGTAGCTTTCCCCCTAATGTATTGCTGTAGAACTAGTGCGATCTGCAGTGACTGAAAATTTCTGCAAGAATTTACAAATAGCATTTCAGCAATACTGTCATTTCATCAGAGTGCCTTCAGCTTCACAACAGGTGAACTGAAAAATGTGATTTTTAAAAATTAAAATTGAGATTTTTAAACCAACAAAATCTAGGCTATTGACATTTCTTGTTTCCATAAGAAATCCTAATTTTAGAACTCTAGCTTTATGAGGGTCTCTCAATACGATCACAAAACACTGAGCATTGTGACATAGTTTTACTGTTGTGTGTTTAACTGTGTGGAATTACCAAAATGGGAGAGATGCTAATTAGAGCATGATGTCAAATTACATAAAACGATGAGAAGATCTCGGAGTAATTGGGGCAATTAGGGAATGTGTGGTCATATTTTTTGTGTGTTTAAAATAAATGTGTGTGTTTTTTAAAAAGGTAAAATATATTGTGTTTTTACTGACATACCAACTACTCTGGAATGGCAGTGTGTAACTCACTGAACTTTAACCTATATTATCTAGCTTCTCATGTGAGTCATTGCTAAATAGTTTCCAAACATGAGCTGTGCTCATTTGTCTATTTGTTGAAAAGGATATAATAGGACTATATTAGGCACCATTGATTATTGTGTGAGCTTAGTTTACAGAAATAAAACTAGTGGATTTTCCCCAAAGAAATATCAAGACCCCTGTTTCTTTTTAACAACTCCACTTAAACTCCAGAAGGCATGACCAGCTACTGCTGTGACACACCTCATTTTGTGGGACAGTGCTGGGGCTGGCTTAATTTTCTCTAGACAGCTTCCGCTTCATTAGAGTCCAGTTTCTCACCCTGTCTGAAGATGACTGACTTAGCATTTGCTAACAGTCTTCACGCTCTCTTGTGGCACACGGATTAAAAAATAAATACATCTCCCTTTTGGACAGAAGTATGTAACCTGTTTCTAATGCAATTCATTTCTCCTTAGTGCCTTCCTTGAAACTATAGTTTCTTGAGTTAGATGTGGATACAAATTCCAAAATACTGCCACAGCATTAAAAGCTCTAGCTCTTTTTAAAAGAATCCTCTTTTGTCACTGAATCACTTCATTCATTCAAATGGAGGGCAAAGATCGAGGGACATAATGTGGATAACCGACTGGTGGATCTCTTCTCCTTTATATAGGACCCCCCTCTAAGATGGGGTATTAGCTATGCAGTATTCAGTGGTAGTAATTTCATAGAATCACAGAATATCAGGGTTGGAAGGGACTTCAGGAGGTCATTTAGTCCAACCCCCTGCTCAAAGCAGGACCAATTCCCAGCTAAATCATCCCAGCCAGGGCTTTGTCAAGCCTGACCTTAAAAACCTCTAAGGAAGGAGATTCCACCACCTCCCTAGGTAACCCATCCCAGTGCTTCACCACTCTGAGTGAAAAACTTTTTCCTAATATCCAACCTTAACCTCCCCACTAGTAATTTGACCATTTACTCCTTGTTCTGTTCATCAGGTACTACTGAACAGTCTAGATCCATCCTCTTTGGAACCCCCTTTCAGGTTATTGAAACAGCTAGCAAACCCCCCTCATTCTTCTCTCTGCAGAAAACAATCCCAGTTTTCCTCAGCCTCTTTCTCATAAGTCAGTATGGTCCAGCCCCCTAATCATTTTTGTGCCTTCCACTGGACTCTTTTTTTTTCCATTTCCACATCCTTCTTGTAGTGTTGGGGCCCAAAACAGTACTCCAGATGAGGCCTCACCAATGTTGAATAGGGGAATGATCACATCCCCTCGATCTTGCTGGCAGTGCCCCTACTTGTATAGCCCCAAAATGCCTGTTAACCTTCTTGGTAACAGGGGCACACTGTTGACTCATAACCCCTAGGTCCTTTTCTGCAGAATTGCCTTCCTAGCCATTCGGTTCCCTAGTCTGTAACAATGAAATGGGATTCTTTGTCCTAAGTGCGAGACTCTGCATCTGTCCTTGTTGAACCTCATCAGGTTTTCTTTTGGCCCAGTTCTCTAATTTGTTCTTGGTACCCTCTGTTATCCTATCCCTACCTCCAGCAATCTACCACTCTCCCCAGTTTAGCGTATCAGCAAACTTGCTGAGGGTGCGCACAGTACCCCACTCCAGATCATTCAATGAAAGATATTTTGAACAAAACTGCCCCAGGACCGACCTATGGGAGTTGTAGTCGCGTGAACACGGCTGCCAACTACAGAGCTGTGTGATCACTATCCTGTTGAGTCGGACAATTTAGGCCAGCTTCTTTCCACGTAGTATCCATTATCCAGCCCATACTTCTTTAATTTTTGGTGGCAAGAATACCGTGAGGCATATGATCAAAAGCTTTTGCTAAAGTCAAGGGAATAAACTCACATGCTTTTCCTCTCATCACACAGACCCAGTTATCTTCCTCATAGAAGGCAATTTAGTTAGTCAGGCAATTTGACTTGGCGCCTTTGGTGAATCCATGCTGACTTGTTTCCTGATCACATTTCCTCTCCTCTAAAGTTTGCTCAGGAAATTGATTCCTTTTGAGGACCTGCTTCCTATGATTATTTCCAGGGGACTGAGGTGAGGGCTGACTGGCCTTGTAGTTCCCTGGATCCTCCTCCTTCCCTTTTTTTAACGATGGGCACTACATTAGCCTTTTTTCCAGTCATCTGGGACGTCCCCTGTTTCGCCATGACGTTTTCAAGGGATTGATTGGCCAATGGCTCTGCAATCACACCTGCCAAACCTCTTATAGCACTCTCGGGATGCAGCGGCATCACAGCCCCATGGACTTGTGCTCTGTCAGTTTTTTCTAAATAGTCTTCAAACCAATACTTTCCACAGCAGGGGCTGGTCACCTTCTCCCCATTACTGTGCTGCCCAGTGCAGTACGTCTTTGGGAGCTGGACCTTCCATCGTTTTGTGAGGACAGAGCACAAAAAGTATTTGAGTACATTAGCTATTTTCCACATCCCTCTGTCCTAGTGTTGCCTTCCTTCATTCAGTAAGGGGCTCCCACCACTTTCCTTGGACTTCCTTCTGCCTATCTAGTGAAGATTAACCTCTACTAAATCTCTTGCTAGCTGCAACTCCAAGTGTGATTTGGCTTTCCTGATTTCACTCCTGCATGTCTGAGCAATATTTTTATACTCCTCCCTGGTCATTTGTCCAGTCTTCCACTTCTTGTAAGCTTTTTTTTTGTTTAAGATCAGCAAGGATTTCACTGTTAAGCCAAGCTGGTCGCCTGCCATATTTACTGTTCTTTCTACACATCGGGATGGTTTTTTCCTGCAACCTCAATAAGGATTCTTTAAAATACAGCCAGCTCTAATGAACTCTTTTCCCCCTCATGTTATTTTCCCAGGGGATCCTGCCCATCAGTTCCCTGAGGGAGTCAAAGTCATCTTTTCTGAAGTCCACACATTGCATTTTCTGTTCACCATCTACATTTCACTTAAAAACCTGTGTGGTGTACTTTTTCTTAATAATCATTTTTGGCTTGTTCAGTATTTTTCCTCATTTCTCTTAATGAATGATTAATTCCTATAGTTCTTGCTATTGTTTATATATTATATATTTACCAAGTTCAGTTGGGTTTTGTGTCTATTTCCCCTGTGCCTGTATGGAGAAGTCTGAGGGTTATTTGTATATTTGGGTATTGGCTTTTTTTAAAGAAAACATAATAGATGGGGAGTTAATATTTATTAAGAAAGTGCACAGTCAACTCAGTTAAGTTTCAGAAATTTCACCTTGCTTTTTCTTAATGGTGGAAATCTTGATCAATCTTTCTAATTCTGTTCCACCAAACTATGAAATTCTAGCAGTTATTTCTCTGTGGAGAAAGTAATGTACTAAATATTTAAGGGGGGAGATGTTTTCCCCTCATTTTTTTTCACTACTGTTGTGATTTGTAATACTATTTTGCAAGGCAGCATAACTTTTATTCCCATTATATTCACTTTTCTCCTCCCACCCCCAATCACTTAATGGAAATTTTACATCTATATTGCTGTCAATAAAGGCTGTAGCCTGTCTACAACTGTAAAATATTTGCCCTATAGCATGCAATTGTGTAACAAAACCCTATTTGATTTTAGCTGAATTTTGTAGACTAGCTTGGCCTTTTGTGTTTGTACATAAATCAAGCTGTATAAGAATTTTTTTTTTTTTTAAAGGTGTGGGTTTTAAATAGTGGAGACTTCAACTAGAAGATGCACCACATAATCTTTATTCCTTGTTTTAATTACTTGGGGGTGAGTTATGTCTCTTAACAAAGCAGTCTGTGCCAGCTGGAGTGAATATTATCCACCATACTTCTATCTTAAAGTGCAGAGTAATTGGCATCCAGATAATTAGGCTTGGGACACCAGTCCCCAGGGAATTAGTAGCAATGGCTGAAGATCGGAGTCTTTTGAGGCCTGACCATTCCCATCAGTGTGTTTATGCAGCAGCATCTGCCTAATGACACCTGGAGCAAAAACTTCTTCACACCTTACCTCAAAGGAAATGCACAACGGAACAACAACTCAATTTCTGTTTTTGCAGACTATGATCTCTACCTTTTTTGTGCTTTGTTTACTTAATTCTCATATTAAATTCTCCTCTTAAACTGGAGGAAGATAAATTAGGGTTTGAGTGGGTTTATTATTAAAACTTGTGTGAGCCAGCCCTTTGTCGCAATCATTTCTCTAGCCTTCAGGATTTGTTTCTCTCAAAGGCTAAAAACACTTGCTGGACTGAAGGCCTTGAATGGTGAACAACATTCCTCTTCATCTTTGCACCTCTTCAGAACTTGTAAACAAAAACCTACCATCTGTAAAAATGCAAATTGATTCTGCAGACAACTAAATTAAGTGTTGGCAGGTGTGCTGCACCTCAGGATTTTGGGAATGAAGTCAGTTTATCCAACTTTGATCTTCTTTTGAATTTGCGGAGTCCCTATCAAAATGAAAGTTTAAACCAGGACTGTGGGTTGTATTAGAGCTCTGTTTACCTCATTGGGTGACAATCAAGAGATCTTGCTTTGCTGTTGTTTTTCAGTCTTCCAGCCGCAGCAGAGACATAAATTCTCTTTTGTGACATTCTTCCTTACTGACCACAGCTTCTGCTTGTACTTTTTGCTCAAGAGAGACTGTGCTAACTCAGTCAATGTACATTCACTTAATTTATTTTTATTGTGTGCTCTAATTATTCATGAGGGTCCAAATGAGTATAGGGAAAGTTAGATCTGTTATGGATGGACAAGGGTACTGAGCAGATTGCTGAAGTGCAATGTAATACTTTAAAATTCTGTAACACGTTGATCAATGTGCTGTATTGCAACCTTTCATCCACAAATGTTGAGATCATTGATTTGCAAAGAAACATGTTTGTCTATATAAATAGTGAAAAAATGTGGCCTCACTAATTCATGTGAAAATTGTTTATTTTCATAGAACTGAAGAACCAGGGTTAGGCCTTGTCTACACGGGCACTTTACAGCACTGAAACTTTTTTGCTCAGGGCTGTGAAAAAACACACCCCTGGGCAATGCAAGATTCAGCGCTGCGAAGTGCCATGTGTAGACAGTGCACCATCACTGGGAGCCGTGGTCCAAGCGCTGGGAGTGCTCCCCTTGTAGGGGTGTGTGTGTGTTTTTTGTTTTACTTTTTTTACATCGTCGGTTCTCTCCCAGCACTGCTGCCGTGACTACACAGCCACGTTGGTAGTGAAGACATAGCCTTAGTTGTAACGGCTGTTCTGGGGGTGCTGTAACTCTTAATTGATACAAAGTCCAGGTCTGCCATTGAAGGGCATGGTGGGGTACAGGGTTTTGTTTGGCTTAAATGGCTAAGTGTAGACTAAGCAAACAGTTAGTCAGGGCGGGATCTAGGAATTTTGCCACCCTAAGCACGGTGGCATGCCGCGGGGGGGCTCTGCTGCTCACCAGTCCCGCGGCTCCGATGGACCTCCCGCAGGCATGCCTGCGGATGCTCTACCGGAGCCACGGGACCAGTGGACCCTCTGCAGGCACGCCGGCGGGAGGTCCACCGGAGCCGCCTGCCGCCCTCCTGGCAACCGGCAGAGTGCCCCCCGCGGTGTGCCACCCCAAGCACGCACTTGGCGCGCTGGGGCCTGGAGCTTGCTCTAGTTACAGTATTGTAACACTTTCAGTTTAGGGAATAAACAATTTTGAATGCTTGTCTTTACAACCTAATATTCTTTCAATGTAGTTTTTGTGTGTAACTTTCATCTTTTAAAAAATCAAACAGAAAACAAAACAAACTCCACATTGCATCATATTGACACTCACCTGGTTCATCTAGTTTGTGAGGTGGATCTACAGTTTCTAACAATTAGGAATAACTGGTAGCAGTATTTGTCCTCTACATGGACCAGCTCCAAAGTGGGATGAGACACTTTGCCAATGGGTTTCACAATATTTGCTAACAGCAGCTGGGAATCTTGGGTTCCATTCCAGGCTCTGGAGGGGGGGGTGTTCCAGTAAGCACAGACTCTTCTGCCTGGTCCCTGTCCCACTCTTCCCTGCCTTTTGCTCCTCATCCCAGTGTCCTCATCTCTACAGTTCCAGTCAGGGTGGGTCTAGGGCCAGGCGAGCAGGGTGGGCGTCCTGGGTATCAAACTTCCAGAGGCCACTGAAATGGTGTGATGCTGGGGTGTTTTCTGTATTCATATTTTTGCTCCACTCTGTCTTTGCTCTACTTTGGCCAGCCACTCTTTTTGGCTTACCTGTTGGGCAGGGGATGCCAAAAACGTTACCGCCCTGGCTAGCAAAATGGCTTGGGCTGCTGCTGGTCCCAGTCGCCATGATTTTCATCCATTCCTCTTGCCCAGCTAGTCTGTCTGTCTTCCCCCTCCTTTGCCAAAACCCCCAGTCCTGGATTCCTCTGGCCTAGGTTCCTGGTCCTAATTTAATTCTCTTGCCGTTGCCGTTCCTCCTCCCCCAGTCCATTGCTTATCAGCTCTCTGCATTGAAGCTGATTCTGCCCAACTCCCTCTTTACTGCCTGGGTATCAACCATGTGGAGGGTTGAGAGACAGGCTCCCTACTCTCAGTTTAGGTCCCTGTTTCTGACATGGCCTCCAGCAGCCCAGAGCTGCAGGGAAAGACCTGCTCAGATACAGGCTGGAGCATGCTGCCCACTGAGGATGGAATATTGGAGATTTTAGCTGTGGTCTCGCAAGTGTTGTCTGAGCATTTGCAAGCTGTGATTCCTAACCCTTTCTCTCTCCTGCCTTCCCCCTCCCTCCCCCCTGCCAAATGAAAGCATTTAACTTCTCCAGATTTGGGTAGATTTTCAGAGATGGCAAAAGGCAAGTCCTCAACTCACAGGCCGCTCACTGCCAAATTTGAAGTTCCTGCTTTGAAGCATTAGGGCACTATTGCCTCTCAAATAAAAAGTTCCAGAATTTAAACTTGGCAAAACATGTTTTTCCCTACTTTTTTTTCTTGGAAACAGCTGAACTGTCTTCAGGTGGGGGGAACAAAGAAAAACATCCCAGCCTGAGGCAGGCACTTAAGATTGTAAATGCCAAACACTTAAAATTTGGCAAACTTATCAGCAACTAAAAGCAGAATTTTCTAATAGGAAATGTCAGGCAACCTCAACAGGTGCAGACAGACAGAGACACACACTCCCCCTCATTGTAAATGAGCAGGCTGTTTTCTGCATAATACTCAATTGCAGTAATTGGAATTTGGGTATTTAAGTTATTTTAGGGGGAGAAAGTAGAAATGTCTGTCTGCCACAGTTGAGAGTTCTCTGGCATGTTTTTTCCCTAGTAAACCGTATTGTCTTCAGCATTATGACTAGAATGTAGCTATCGGTCTAATATTGTATATAAGACTTTTTTAAAAATCTTTCTACTCTGAATATGACTCTGTAATGATGAACACGAATACATTTTATTAATGATTTGTCAATTCAGAGAAGCATTAAGACTCTTGATTCTTTACTAAATGGCGAGTTTTTACATATTAGTCAGGGTTTGGCTACACTTGCAGGTGTGCAGCGCTGGGAGTTACAGCTGTCTGCGTGCAGCTGTTTAGGAAAGCGCTGCAGTGGGCCACATTTGCGCATTTGCAGCAGTGTTGGAGTGTGCATTATGGCAGCATTCCCTGCCATTCAGGGTGGCTGCAATGTGCTTTTCAAAAAAGAGGGGGGTGGGGTCAAGGCCATGCTTCATTGAGGCGAACTAGGCAATCACCCATTTATCGTGGGGAAGTGGGGGGCGGCATTTCCGGGTCGGTGGCAGGCGGCTCCGGTGGAGCTGCTGCAGTCGTGCCTGCGGACGGTCCGCTGGTCCCGTGCGGCTGCGGCGGACCTCCCACAGGTATGGCTGCGGCAGCTCCACCTGAGCCGCGGACCAACGGACGCTCTGCAGAAATGGCTGCGGCAGCTCCACTGGAGCTGCAGGAGCGGCGCATGGGGCGGTGAAATGGCTGTGCGCCTAGGGTGCGAAAAACTCTAGCGCTGGTCCTGGGTGGGGCGGAGTGTGACAGGGAGTGTGGGGGAGAGAGAGAGAGTGGATTTTTGGAGCTGACACTGTCAGCTTCCTGCCTTGCAAGTTGTGACCCCTTCCCACCCCTCTCTCATTCACTCTCAAATGCAGATAGCCTTCAGACCAGATAAGCAGCTGCTCCCACGGTTTCTCTCCTCAAGCAAACACTAGCTGTGGACATTCCCTACCTGCCTCTGTTGGAGCAAACAATTGCTGTGTTTGTGTTTTAGATAAGCAGCTCTGGGAGCCCTGAGTTCACAACAAAACACAGAGAGTTCTTTAGTTAAAAGCATTATGGGAAAATTCCAGAGGTCAGTTACAACGTAGATTAACCACTGTTTACACTGGCACTGCAGCACCAGTGCTGTTCTCTTTATTCCTCTCGTCCATGTGGAGTACAACCAGCACTGTAGCCAGGGAGATACAGCGCTGTATGTGCCTTGCCAGTGTGGACGGGGAGTAAGTTACAGCACTGTAAAGCCACCACCAGCGCTGTAACTCTCAAGTGTAGCCATGGTAATTTGGAGGAACTTGTTTTTGGTGAAATGTTTGTTTTTCCTTTCTTTTAGGTACATACATTCTCACAACTGCTCTACTGCCTTTGCTGGAAAACGAAGATGATCCCAGAGTTGTGAGTTTATAATGCTCCTTTTTAAAACTGTTGTTGTTACTACACTCTTTTTGTGTTTTGTGGTAATGCCTCTTTCCTCTTTGATTGTGTACATGTTTGCAGCTCCGGTACTAGTTACCCCTCTGTCATGTGCCTAGCACGCTCTTAAACTCTTATAAATAGTAGTCGTCCATCAAAATCTGAGTTCTGTCCTGCCGTTTTGCAACATCTTTCTAAATGGTATGGGAGCTACAGTGGCCAGTGAAGTAGATAAGATAACTTATTCAGAGATAGCTATTTCCCTACACTGTTATCTCCTGCAGCACAGTAAAACACCTATACCAGGAGTGTAGGGTTAAAGTTGTCTTCTAGACTTTGGTGCAAAAGGGGACATTGTGTTATGAAGCATTCAATATTTATACAAAATAATTGAAAAATGTTCTAATAAATGAGATGCCACCTGTATTTTAAGGTTTGCTGTCTTGTTACCTGCCGGGATTAGAAATGCACATCAGGCTTTCTAATGTGCCTGTATCTAAATAAGAAAAATTGATTGGATTTTCCTAGTGCTAGCCCTGGATCAGTGAATTAAAAAGCCTATCCCTGTTCTGTCCCTTTATTAGTGATTGGGATAAAAGTATGAGCAGGTCCATAGTGGGGCAAAGAGCATTTTGAATGAGGATCTGCTCCATTTTTGACCTTTCCTTTGTCAGCTCTTCAGATACGCTTTGTGGTACAGGTGTGATGGTCCTCTTCTACAGGCACAGTGTAAAGAGAGAAGAACAGAAAAATCTTGCATGCAGTGTGACTTCATTAGTGGGCCTTAAGACAATCTTAATGAACGTGGGGGATTGGCTTTTTACCTTCACTTCATTTATTACAGATAATTGTCTCTTCAGGAGGGATGTTGGTTCAGAAATTGGATGTATCTGATTTGCAGTCCGAAAATGTAACATTTGATGGTACAATGGTCTATGCCCAAAACAAGGTACAGTATGTAGATTTGAAAGTAAACCGTATAACTTGGATCAGACTGTGTGATACAGCTTCCTTTAAAACAGGCTGCAAATCGGATGGCTATTGACATGGGCTTGCTCTTTTCATTGCATCTAAACTAGATATAGTGCAGCATGCAACATTTCTTATCAATACAGTTCATTTCCTGCTGAAACTGAAATTAATGTTGCATATTACAGTAAAGATTACGGAGAAGCTTGAGGAGGGGGTGATTCTTGCACTTTGTGAGAGCAATATGAGTGTTCAGTTTCACCCAACACCAAAAATTTTGTAGAAGAGGTTGAGTGGAAAATTGGCCTGGATTAGTGTTTTTTGTTTTTTTCTCATTCCATTTCTACTCCTGTATTTAGCCTGCAGAAAATGGAGTTGGTGAATGAAACCTTCTTGAACTTACATTAGCAAAAAGCTTTAATGACAAACAAACAAGAGTTAATACCTATTGCTGCGTACGTAGGTTGCCTTTACCACTCTACAGTGGTGTCTGACGACATTATCTTGAAGAGCTCTATGTAGCTCGAAAGCTTGTCTCTTTCACCAGCAGAATTTGGTCTGATAAAAGGTATGACCTCGCCCATCTTGTCTCTCAGAGGGTATGTCTACACTACCCGCCAATCCGGTGGGTAGTGATCGATCTATCGGGGATCGATGTATCTTGTCTCATCTAGACGCGAAAGATCAAACGCGCTCTCCGTCGACTCCGGAACTCCACCAAGGTGAGAGGCGGAAGTGGAGTCGACGGGGGAGCCGTGGCTGTTGATCCCGTGCCATGAGGACATGAAGTAAGTAAATCTAAGTCGATCTAAGATACGTTGACTTCAGCTATGCTATTCTCGTAGCTGAAGTTGCGTATCTTGGATAGATTACCCCTTCCCAGCCCCAGTGTAGACCAGGCCTAACATTATCTAATGGATTGCTGTTTTTCCCAGTGTATGAGTGGTACAGGTATTTTCTATATTGTCTGCCACCTGGT
>NC_133769.1:316946972-316948635 GCF_003597395.2 Chelonoidis abingdonii | reverse complement strand
CACAGTCTGCTTTGGTCTTAACTATCTTGAGCAGTTTAGTATCATCTGCAAACTTTGCCACCTCACTGTTTACCCCTTTCTCCAGATCATTTATGAATAAATTGAATAGGATTGGTCCTAGGACTGACCCCTGGGGAACACCACTAGTTACCCCTCTAGATTCTGAGAATTTACCATTAATTCCTACCCTTTGTTCCCTGTCTTTTAACCAGTTCTCAATCCATGAAAGGACCTTCCCTTTTATCCCATGACAGTTTCATTTACATAAGAGCCTTTGGTGAGGGACCTTGTCAAAGGCTTTCTGGAAATCTAAGTACACTATGTCCACTGGATCCCCCTTGTCCACATGTTTGTTGACCCCTTCAAAGAACTCTAGTAGATTAGTAAGATATGATTTCCCTTTACAGAAACCATGTTGACTATTGCTTAACAGTTTGTTTTTCTATGTGTCTGACAATTTTATTCTTAACTATTGTTTTGACTAATTTGCGCAGTACTGACATTAGACTTACCGGTCTGTAATTGCCGGGATCACCTCTAGAGACCTTTTTAAATATTGGTGTTACCGTAGCTAACTTCCAGTCATTGGGTACCGAAGCCGATTTTAAAGGACAGGTTACAATCTTAGTTAATAGTTCCGCAACTTCACATTTGAGTTCTCTTAGAACTCTTGGGTGAATGCCGTCTGGTCCTGGTGACTTGTTAATGTTGAGTTTATCAATTAATTCCAAAACCTCCTCTAGTGACACTTCAATCTGTGCCAGTTTGCTTGCTGTCTTAGTTCCCTGAGAGCTATTTGCCAACCCATAATAAAATACCCCCAAACTGGATTAATATGCAGCTGTTCTGCTTCCATTCCCTTCCTACATCTCTTTCACCTTCCTTATTCTGTTCAGTTTTGATACTTAGAGCAAACCCCTTTCAGCTTTTTTGCTGTGGAAGGGAAGGGAGCTGGGAGTAGGCTATCCTAAGCTCAAATAATTCCTTCCCCTCTGCTAATGAGACTTCACAGGACAGTGCACAGGCAGACAGGAAGCTGTTTCCCTCCATAGCTTTAGCCTGGTAGAGAACTACAGTTCCCAGGTATCCATGTAGGCTAATGCTCTCAAACATTTTTCTTCCCCCCAGTAGTATTGATTTGCTGCACCATAAGGAAGTGTGAATGTGCCTCTTATTGTTTGGGTTCCTGTGCACAGGCTAGGTTGAACAGATGTAATGCTGTATGTACACTGAGTTGTTATGCTAACTTCATAAGAAACTGGCAATTTTCACCTTTCTGGAAATTCTCCTCTGAGGATATGAGGCAGGCCGCTGTGCTTTCATGAAAATCTTCCACTAGCGCTCAGAACAATGTTTGCAGCTGAACTCTTGTGCAAGGATGGATGACAAACCTGTAGCTCTCCACAGCTTCCTGCTTATAGCATGGCTGCTATAGCTATGGTGAAGATAAAGTGGCTTTCTACCGCTCAACTGGCCACTTCAGAAGTTGGACTTCACTAAACATATTCTAGCAATACTGAAGGAGAAATACTCCAATGCACAGTAGTGATTTGAAGTTGCTTTTCAAAAGATTACTAACTCATTACGTTAAGGCAAAGACCAAGAGCGTCTCTGTGGGTGGTATGTAATTACAGTTAATCAGGAACAGAAATTTAGTACTGTT
>NC_133769.1:316943704-316946872 GCF_003597395.2 Chelonoidis abingdonii | reverse complement strand
CAGCGTGCGCCACCGCCATTCGCCTCCCCACTTCCGGCTCCGGCCCAGCGTGCGCCACCGCCATTCCCTTCCGCACTTCCGACTGCCGGCCCTGAGTCAAAGCGATTACCGTCGTCACCATTCGCCTTCTTAGGGCCACTTCCGGTAGAGCAGCGCGTGCCTCAGTGATGTTGTTTCTCTCCTCCGGTCGCTAGTGTGGTGTCGCCGCGATCTCCTTCCCCACTTCCGGTTGCTCGGCGTTCTCCTACAGGTCAAAGCGCCGTTCTGCCGTTACGCCGGCCGTGGGTCTCTGCGCTCTGGCCAGGCAGGAGCCAGCCGCGGACGACAGTGTGGTGCCTTTACTCCCGGGAGAGCGTCGCCTGGGAGCCGGGCCTGGCCCGACGGGCACTCGGCGCCCCAGAGCGGCTCGAACAGCCCCCCCAAAGCCCCAGTGGTTCCTGTGACGCCAGCAGCACTGGCTGGCGGGGTTCTCCATCAGCACAAGGGGTCACGGCCCCCAACGGCGCCCCTCAGCCTGGCCCAGGCTGTAGCCAGCTCAGCTAAAGGGAAATGTTACGTGGCGCCCACGCGGGCAGTGAGGGCTGTTTGCAATGGAGTTAAGCCAAAGGGACTGTGCTAACTCCGTGGGAAAACGCGCTGTTGTTGCCTGCGAAGACGCCTTTTGAATGTGGAAGATTTGAAAAGGCCACAGCCGTTTATCACCTTCCTCCCACTTCTTAGTCCCTGTAGAGCTTGCTAACAAAATGCAACAGCAAAAGAAGAGGAGGGGCTGGTTCAGTGGATAGGGGACAGGCTGGGGATCCCGGAGGCCTGGACTCTATTTCTAGACCTGCTACGATGTGATGTTGGCTAAATCACTCTATTGTTCTATATCATAGCTAGCCACAGCTGTAAAATAAAAATAACAAGACTTGCACACCTTTGTGTAGTGCTTTGAGAGCTACAGACCTAGTAGGAATCCTAAGTATAATTAATAACAAAGATCTCATACTAGAAACAGAGTTTGTGTATTTCCAGTTTTGGGCAGGGTGGTTGAATCAATGAGGAAAACTGGAAAACACTCACTTCAATGAGATTACCATGGGGATAAATTTGGCCCAGGAGGGTTTTCTATCCTTATTAACACTGTGCTACTCCAATAATGTGTATGGATATGAGAGGGTAAATTCAGACTTGTTCAAGATGTAATAATGAGACTAAAATATCCTAAGGAAAAGCAAAAAAATGAGATAATTGTAGCAAATGGTGCCAAAAAAACCAAACCAATGAAATGATGTAGAATCAATATGACATAGAGTACTGTAGAAGAAATTGGCAGCTACTTTGTCATTAAGGCATCTCCATCATAGCAGCACAAAGTACTTTCAACATGTCAAGTGATACAATCAAGTGCACTTAGGCTACGTCTTCACTACCCGCCATATTGGCGGGTAGCAATCGATTGCTCAGGGATCGATATATCGTGTCTCATCTAGACACGATATATCGATCCCCGAATGCGCTTATATCGATTCCAGAACTCCACCAACCCGAACGGAGTTGCAGAGTCGACAGGGTGAGCTGCGGACATCGATCCCGCGCCGTGAGGACAGTGAGTAATTTGATCTTAGATACTTCGACTTCAGCTACGTTATTCACGTAGCTGAAGTTGCGTATCTGAGATTGATTTTCCCCTGTAGTGTAGACCAGCCCTTAGTGTTAGCTACCATCACCATTGCCAGTGAAATCAAGCTGATGAAGTAAAGCCACTTCCAGATGTGATATTTAAGACATTATTGTAACTTCTGTTTGTGTTTGCCAGTTTAAGTGAATAAGGAATAAATTCAAATCTCTCAGCAGAGCACCACTCACATGCTTTCTGCATTCCAGATACACAGCAGTCAGCCACATCTAATATATGTTCAATGTGTAGCTGCATGAAGTTATTCATTATGCTTGGATAGTTGGTTTCTTTGCCACTATCTTACCCTCCTTTCTCCTGAAAAGTACTGGTATGCATTAATTACAGAGGGAAATAGCACTAGATGAACCGTAGGGGTGAGAAAATGAATTGGCTGCAGTTATCATTCCATCATTCATACAGGAGGTTCATTCAGCTCATGTAACACTGTGATATTGAAGTATAACACTGTTGTATCATGCTGCAAGTTCAGAAAAGGCCTGTGGTCTAGGACTCACTCTTTTGAGCACAGGGGAAAGGTTTTGATTAGTGTTTAGCTTCAATGAAAGTTGTAGACAGAAGCCAGAGTTCTCTGGGTTTGTCCTCCCTAGTTGTGAATGGTGAATTCAGAGTTCAAATCTGAGCTGAGTATCCCATTGCTGTTGGTCAGCTATGGGCCACCCATCGACCTTGCGGCTCAGTTAATACAGGTGGAAAATTGGTTAGAAGATGACAGCTCATTTAAAAATCAGACACTGCTGTAAGATAAGGAAAGCAGGACTTTGAGTGATTTACCTCCTGACTTGGTCAGAGGAATAGTCCAGTTTGGCCCAAGGGCACTTCATAAAAGCTGCTTTCATGCTATGAAGGCCCTGATTTGAGTCTTGCCTGTGACAATGGGAATGTTGCCCGGGCAGGGCCAAATCTTGCTCACCTTACTCAAATGAGTAGATCCAGGGATATCAATAGGACGCTTTGTGTTTAAGTAATACAAGCAGGATTTGGCCATCAGTAAGCCTAGAAACCATGCAGGGACGTCACTAACTGGCTAATCTTTTCTATTATATATGTTCTCTATCTGGTGGACAAGAGGTCAAGGGGTCAAATTTTCAGATGGCTTCAGCCTAGCTTTAAAATTTGAGTGTGCAGGTTTTGCATTCATGTGTCAAGTAACTGAATGCCAGTGTAGTGACTGCAGCTACATATGTGTGTGCGTAAGTTACACACACAATATTCAAGACCATATTTTAAACATATGGCCCTAAAGTTGCATATTAAGGAAGGTTCCATAGATTGTAAACTCTTTGGGCAGGGGCATTCTTTTTCTTCTTTGTTTGTACAGCACCTAGCACAGCAAGGTCCTGGCAGGGCCGGTGCAAGGATGTTTCGCGCCCTAGGCGAAAATTCCACCTTGCGCCCTCCCCAAGCCCCCGCCGTGAGGCCCCACCCCCGTGGCAGCTCCCTCCCCTCTGCCCTGAGGCCCCCCCGCCCCCGCTCACCCCTGCTCC
>NC_133769.1:316928861-316942258 GCF_003597395.2 Chelonoidis abingdonii | reverse complement strand
CCTGCCATATTTACTGTTCTTTCTACACATCGGGATGGTTTTTTCCTGCAACCTCAATAAGGATTCTTTAAAATACAGCCAGCTCTAATGAACTCTTTTCCCCCTCATGTTATTTTCCCAGGGGATCCTGCCCATCAGTTCCCTGAGGGAGTCAAAGTCATCTTTTCTGAAGTCCACACATTGCATTTTCTGTTCACCATCTACATTTCACTTAAAAACCTGTGTGGTGTACTTTTTCTTAATAATCATTTTTGGCTTGTTCAGTATTTTTCCTCATTTCTCTTAATGAATGATTAATTCCTATAGTTCTTGCTATTGTTTATATATTATATATTTACCAAGTTCAGTTGGGTTTTGTGTCTATTTCCCCTGTGCCTGTATGGAGAAGTCTGAGGGTTATTTGTATATTTGGGTATTGGCTTTTTTTAAAGAAAACATAATAGATGGGGAGTTAATATTTATTAAGAAAGTGCACAGTCAACTCAGTTAAGTTTCAGAAATTTCACCTTGCTTTTTCTTAATGGTGGAAATCTTGATCAATCTTTCTAATTCTGTTCCACCAAACTATGAAATTCTAGCAGTTATTTCTCTGTGGAGAAAGTAATGTACTAAATATTTAAGGGGGGAGATGTTTTCCCCTCATTTTTTTTCACTACTGTTGTGATTTGTAATACTATTTTGCAAGGCAGCATAACTTTTATTCCCATTATATTCACTTTTCTCCTCCCACCCCCAATCACTTAATGGAAATTTTACATCTATATTGCTGTCAATAAAGGCTGTAGCCTGTCTACAACTGTAAAATATTTGCCCTATAGCATGCAATTGTGTAACAAAACCCTATTTGATTTTAGCTGAATTTTGTAGACTAGCTTGGCCTTTTGTGTTTGTACATAAATCAAGCTGTATAAGAATTTTTTTTTTTTTTAAAGGTGTGGGTTTTAAATAGTGGAGACTTCAACTAGAAGATGCACCACATAATCTTTATTCCTTGTTTTAATTACTTGGGGGTGAGTTATGTCTCTTAACAAAGCAGTCTGTGCCAGCTGGAGTGAATATTATCCACCATACTTCTATCTTAAAGTGCAGAGTAATTGGCATCCAGATAATTAGGCTTGGGACACCAGTCCCCAGGGAATTAGTAGCAATGGCTGAAGATCGGAGTCTTTTGAGGCCTGACCATTCCCATCAGTGTGTTTATGCAGCAGCATCTGCCTAATGACACCTGGAGCAAAAACTTCTTCACACCTTACCTCAAAGGAAATGCACAACGGAACAACAACTCAATTTCTGTTTTTGCAGACTATGATCTCTACCTTTTTTGTGCTTTGTTTACTTAATTCTCATATTAAATTCTCCTCTTAAACTGGAGGAAGATAAATTAGGGTTTGAGTGGGTTTATTATTAAAACTTGTGTGAGCCAGCCCTTTGTCGCAATCATTTCTCTAGCCTTCAGGATTTGTTTCTCTCAAAGGCTAAAAACACTTGCTGGACTGAAGGCCTTGAATGGTGAACAACATTCCTCTTCATCTTTGCACCTCTTCAGAACTTGTAAACAAAAACCTACCATCTGTAAAAATGCAAATTGATTCTGCAGACAACTAAATTAAGTGTTGGCAGGTGTGCTGCACCTCAGGATTTTGGGAATGAAGTCAGTTTATCCAACTTTGATCTTCTTTTGAATTTGCGGAGTCCCTATCAAAATGAAAGTTTAAACCAGGACTGTGGGTTGTATTAGAGCTCTGTTTACCTCATTGGGTGACAATCAAGAGATCTTGCTTTGCTGTTGTTTTTCAGTCTTCCAGCCGCAGCAGAGACATAAATTCTCTTTTGTGACATTCTTCCTTACTGACCACAGCTTCTGCTTGTACTTTTTGCTCAAGAGAGACTGTGCTAACTCAGTCAATGTACATTCACTTAATTTATTTTTATTGTGTGCTCTAATTATTCATGAGGGTCCAAATGAGTATAGGGAAAGTTAGATCTGTTATGGATGGACAAGGGTACTGAGCAGATTGCTGAAGTGCAATGTAATACTTTAAAATTCTGTAACACGTTGATCAATGTGCTGTATTGCAACCTTTCATCCACAAATGTTGAGATCATTGATTTGCAAAGAAACATGTTTGTCTATATAAATAGTGAAAAAATGTGGCCTCACTAATTCATGTGAAAATTGTTTATTTTCATAGAACTGAAGAACCAGGGTTAGGCCTTGTCTACACGGGCACTTTACAGCACTGAAACTTTTTTGCTCAGGGCTGTGAAAAAACACACCCCTGGGCAATGCAAGATTCAGCGCTGCGAAGTGCCATGTGTAGACAGTGCACCATCACTGGGAGCCGTGGTCCAAGCGCTGGGAGTGCTCCCCTTGTAGGGGTGTGTGTGTGTTTTTTGTTTTACTTTTTTTACATCGTCGGTTCTCTCCCAGCACTGCTGCCGTGACTACACAGCCACGTTGGTAGTGAAGACATAGCCTTAGTTGTAACGGCTGTTCTGGGGGTGCTGTAACTCTTAATTGATACAAAGTCCAGGTCTGCCATTGAAGGGCATGGTGGGGTACAGGGTTTTGTTTGGCTTAAATGGCTAAGTGTAGACTAAGCAAACAGTTAGTCAGGGCGGGATCTAGGAATTTTGCCACCCTAAGCACGGTGGCATGCCGCGGGGGGGCTCTGCTGCTCACCAGTCCCGCGGCTCCGATGGACCTCCCGCAGGCATGCCTGCGGATGCTCTACCGGAGCCACGGGACCAGTGGACCCTCTGCAGGCACGCCGGCGGGAGGTCCACCGGAGCCGCCTGCCGCCCTCCTGGCAACCGGCAGAGTGCCCCCCGCGGTGTGCCACCCCAAGCACGCACTTGGCGCGCTGGGGCCTGGAGCTTGCTCTAGTTACAGTATTGTAACACTTTCAGTTTAGGGAATAAACAATTTTGAATGCTTGTCTTTACAACCTAATATTCTTTCAATGTAGTTTTTGTGTGTAACTTTCATCTTTTAAAAAATCAAACAGAAAACAAAACAAACTCCACATTGCATCATATTGACACTCACCTGGTTCATCTAGTTTGTGAGGTGGATCTACAGTTTCTAACAATTAGGAATAACTGGTAGCAGTATTTGTCCTCTACATGGACCAGCTCCAAAGTGGGATGAGACACTTTGCCAATGGGTTTCACAATATTTGCTAACAGCAGCTGGGAATCTTGGGTTCCATTCCAGGCTCTGGAGGGGGGGGTGTTCCAGTAAGCACAGACTCTTCTGCCTGGTCCCTGTCCCACTCTTCCCTGCCTTTTGCTCCTCATCCCAGTGTCCTCATCTCTACAGTTCCAGTCAGGGTGGGTCTAGGGCCAGGCGAGCAGGGTGGGCGTCCTGGGTATCAAACTTCCAGAGGCCACTGAAATGGTGTGATGCTGGGGTGTTTTCTGTATTCATATTTTTGCTCCACTCTGTCTTTGCTCTACTTTGGCCAGCCACTCTTTTTGGCTTACCTGTTGGGCAGGGGATGCCAAAAACGTTACCGCCCTGGCTAGCAAAATGGCTTGGGCTGCTGCTGGTCCCAGTCGCCATGATTTTCATCCATTCCTCTTGCCCAGCTAGTCTGTCTGTCTTCCCCCTCCTTTGCCAAAACCCCCAGTCCTGGATTCCTCTGGCCTAGGTTCCTGGTCCTAATTTAATTCTCTTGCCGTTGCCGTTCCTCCTCCCCCAGTCCATTGCTTATCAGCTCTCTGCATTGAAGCTGATTCTGCCCAACTCCCTCTTTACTGCCTGGGTATCAACCATGTGGAGGGTTGAGAGACAGGCTCCCTACTCTCAGTTTAGGTCCCTGTTTCTGACATGGCCTCCAGCAGCCCAGAGCTGCAGGGAAAGACCTGCTCAGATACAGGCTGGAGCATGCTGCCCACTGAGGATGGAATATTGGAGATTTTAGCTGTGGTCTCGCAAGTGTTGTCTGAGCATTTGCAAGCTGTGATTCCTAACCCTTTCTCTCTCCTGCCTTCCCCCTCCCTCCCCCCTGCCAAATGAAAGCATTTAACTTCTCCATATTTGGGTAGATTTTCAGAGATGGCAAAAGGCAAGTCCTCAACTCACAGGCCGCTCACTGCCAAATTTGAAGTTCCTGCTTTGAAGCATTAGGGCACTATTGCCTCTCAAATAAAAAGTTCCAGAATTTAAACTTGGCAAAACATGTTTTTCCCTACTTTTTTTTCTTGGAAACAGCTGAACTGTCTTCAGGTGGGGGGAACAAAGAAAAACATCCCAGCCTGAGGCAGGCACTTAAGATTGTAAATGCCAAACACTTAAAATTTGGCAAACTTATCAGCAACTAAAAGCAGAATTTTCTAATAGGAAATGTCAGGCAACCTCAACAGGTGCAGACAGACAGAGACACACACTCCCCCTCATTGTAAATGAGCAGGCTGTTTTCTGCATAATACTCAATTGCAGTAATTGGAATTTGGGTATTTAAGTTATTTTAGGGGGAGAAAGTAGAAATGTCTGTCTGCCACAGTTGAGAGTTCTCTGGCATGTTTTTTCCCTAGTAAACCGTATTGTCTTCAGCATTATGACTAGAATGTAGCTATCGGTCTAATATTGTATATAAGACTTTTTTAAAAATCTTTCTACTCTGAATATGACTCTGTAATGATGAACACGAATACATTTTATTAATGATTTGTCAATTCAGAGAAGCATTAAGACTCTTGATTCTTTACTAAATGGCGAGTTTTTACATATTAGTCAGGGTTTGGCTACACTTGCAGGTGTGCAGTGCTGGGAGTTACAGCTGTCTGCGTGCAGCTGTGTAGGGAAAGCGCTGCAGTGTGGCCACATTTGCAGCATTTGCAGCGGTGTTGGGAGTGGTGCATTATGGGCAGCTATCCCTGCATTCAGGTGGCTGCAATGTGCTTTTCAAAAGAGGGGGGTGGGGTCAAGGCCAGTGCTTCCATTGAGGCGAACTAGGCAATCACCCATTTTCGGGGGGGGCGGCATTTTCCTGGGGGGGTGGCAGGCGGCTCCGGTGGAGCTGCTGCAGTCGTGCCTGCGGACGGTCCGCTGGTCCCGTGCGGCTGCGGCGGACCTCCCACAGGTATGGCTGCGGCAGCTCCACCTGAGCCGCGGACCAACGGACGCTCTGCAGAAATGGCTGCGGCAGCTCCACTGGAGCTGCAGGAGCGGCGCATGGGGCGGTGAAATGGCTGTGCGCCTAGGGTGCGAAAAACTCTAGCGCTGGTCCTGGGTGGGGCGGAGTGTGACAGGGAGTGTGGGGGAGAGAGAGAGAGTGGATTTTTGGAGCTGACACTGTCAGCTTCCTGCCTTGCAAGTTGTGACCCCTTCCCACCCCTCTCTCATTCACTCTCAAATGCAGATAGCCTTCAGACCAGATAAGCAGCTGCTCCCACGGTTTCTCTCCTCAAGCAAACACTAGCTGTGGACATTCCCTACCTGCCTCTGTTGGAGCAAACAATTGCTGTGTTTGTGTTTTAGATAAGCAGCTCTGGGAGCCCTGAGTTCACAACAAAACACAGAGAGTTCTTTAGTTAAAAGCATTATGGGAAAATTCCAGAGGTCAGTTACAACGTAGATTAACCACTGTTTACACTGGCACTGCAGCACCAGTGCTGTTCTCTTTATTCCTCTCGTCCATGTGGAGTACAACCAGCACTGTAGCCAGGGAGATACAGCGCTGTATGTGCCTTGCCAGTGTGGACGGGGAGTAAGTTACAGCACTGTAAAGCCACCACCAGCGCTGTAACTCTCAAGTGTAGCCATGGTAATTTGGAGGAACTTGTTTTTGGTGAAATGTTTGTTTTTCCTTTCTTTTAGGTACATACATTCTCACAACTGCTCTACTGCCTTTGCTGGAAAACGAAGATGATCCCAGAGTTGTGAGTTTATAATGCTCCTTTTTAAAACTGTTGTTGTTACTACACTCTTTTTGTGTTTTGTGGTAATGCCTCTTTCCTCTTTGATTGTGTACATGTTTGCAGCTCCGGTACTAGTTACCCCTCTGTCATGTGCCTAGCACGCTCTTAAACTCTTATAAATAGTAGTCGTCCATCAAAATCTGAGTTCTGTCCTGCCGTTTTGCAACATCTTTCTAAATGGTATGGGAGCTACAGTGGCCAGTGAAGTAGATAAGATAACTTATTCAGAGATAGCTATTTCCCTACACTGTTATCTCCTGCAGCACAGTAAAACACCTATACCAGGAGTGTAGGGTTAAAGTTGTCTTCTAGACTTTGGTGCAAAAGGGGACATTGTGTTATGAAGCATTCAATATTTATACAAAATAATTGAAAAATGTTCTAATAAATGAGATGCCACCTGTATTTTAAGGTTTGCTGTCTTGTTACCTGCCGGGATTAGAAATGCACATCAGGCTTTCTAATGTGCCTGTATCTAAATAAGAAAAATTGATTGGATTTTCCTAGTGCTAGCCCTGGATCAGTGAATTAAAAAGCCTATCCCTGTTCTGTCCCTTTATTAGTGATTGGGATAAAAGTATGAGCAGGTCCATAGTGGGGCAAAGAGCATTTTGAATGAGGATCTGCTCCATTTTTGACCTTTCCTTTGTCAGCTCTTCAGATACGCTTTGTGGTACAGGTGTGATGGTCCTCTTCTACAGGCACAGTGTAAAGAGAGAAGAACAGAAAAATCTTGCATGCAGTGTGACTTCATTAGTGGGCCTTAAGACAATCTTAATGAACGTGGGGGATTGGCTTTTTACCTTCACTTCATTTATTACAGATAATTGTCTCTTCAGGAGGGATGTTGGTTCAGAAATTGGATGTATCTGATTTGCAGTCCGAAAATGTAACATTTGATGGTACAATGGTCTATGCCCAAAACAAGGTACAGTATGTAGATTTGAAAGTAAACCGTATAACTTGGATCAGACTGTGTGATACAGCTTCCTTTAAAACAGGCTGCAAATCGGATGGCTATTGACATGGGCTTGCTCTTTTCATTGCATCTAAACTAGATATAGTGCAGCATGCAACATTTCTTATCAATACAGTTCATTTCCTGCTGAAACTGAAATTAATGTTGCATATTACAGTAAAGATTACGGAGAAGCTTGAGGAGGGGGTGATTCTTGCACTTTGTGAGAGCAATATGAGTGTTCAGTTTCACCCAACACCAAAAATTTTGTAGAAGAGGTTGAGTGGAAAATTGGCCTGGATTAGTGTTTTTTGTTTTTTTCTCATTCCATTTCTACTCCTGTATTTAGCCTGCAGAAAATGGAGTTGGTGAATGAAACCTTCTTGAACTTACATTAGCAAAAAGCTTTAATGACAAACAAACAAGAGTTAATACCTATTGCTGCGTACGTAGGTTGCCTTTACCACTCTACAGTGGTGTCTGACGACATTATCTTGAAGAGCTCTATGTAGCTCGAAAGCTTGTCTCTTTCACCAGCAGAATTTGGTCTGATAAAAGGTATGACCTCGCCCATCTTGTCTCTCAGAGGGTATGTCTACACTACCCGCCAATCCGGTGGGTAGTGATCGATCTATCGGGGATCGATGTATCTTGTCTCATCTAGACGCGAAAGATCAAACGCGCTCTCCGTCGACTCCGGAACTCCACCAAGGTGAGAGGCGGAAGTGGAGTCGACGGGGGAGCCGTGGCTGTTGATCCCGTGCCATGAGGACATGAAGTAAGTAAATCTAAGTCGATCTAAGATACGTTGACTTCAGCTATGCTATTCTCGTAGCTGAAGTTGCGTATCTTGGATAGATTACCCCTTCCCAGCCCCAGTGTAGACCAGGCCTAACATTATCTAATGGATTGCTGTTTTTCCCAGTGTATGAGTGGTACAGGTATTTTCTATATTGTCTGCCACCTGGTGATATGGATGTATTAGAAGCATTTGGGATTGGCTATTGGGAGACAGGGTAACGGACTAAATGGATCATTACTCTTTTCCAGTATGGCATTTTTTGTTGTATCCCAGAGACAGCAAGTAGTCTTGACAGAACAATGGGCTAAAGTGCACAAAAACATCCATTTCTCTGCCATGCATCCTGGCTGGGCAGATACACCAGGTACAGTCTGCTGAGGGCACTTACCCCTTCCAGTGTTACTCTAAAATTGAATTGTAATATGACATTACTGTAAATTTGTATAACAGGTCCACCTATCTGTTCAGTTTAAATTTCTGGACAGTGGTTGTTTTAGAACCCTCTGCAGTTCTGTTTTACAGGGAGTCTGAGATCAGATGGAGCTGGGGATGCAGATCTGCACTGTAGTCTGACCCGCTCCTGCAGTTCTCCCCCACCCGACACTCTTGCTTCAGAATCTGGGCCCCCAGTGATGTCACACTCCCTTTCTGCTTTGAGCTTGGAAACTACCAGTTCCAACTGTGCACTTCAGTATCTTGTATTACTCACCCACACCACCCCTGCAGTTCAACCCCCCAGTGGACTTCAGCTTATTCTGCCTTGTTAAGGGGATAGATACATGGTGAAGGATTTCCACCCTAGGTCAAAGGACACTGTCTAGTCACCTTCCTTTACTTTTACACTCTGTAGAATGCAGGTTCTTAATAGGCTTCAAAATATCCCTTTACAAATCTAGGGGCTGGCCTGCCACATAGGGAGCTCCCCCAACACCCACTGATCATGTGACTCTCCATACCCTCCTGCAGTTTTCTGCTAATTGAAAATATAGGCTTCATCTTTCCTTGCCCAATGTGTTACTTTACACTTAAGCAGTTTAAATGCAGTGTGTATAGCTTAGGGAATACTATTTTCCATGTCTGCTTTTTTGCCATGTGCTTATAAAATAACTCAAGACTACACTGGTTAAAATCTATCTCATTATTTCTAGCAGTCATAGTCATAAAATCAATGAAAATAAGAACTAAATCCCCAGATGTTTCCACCATTTGTTTTCTCATGTTCTGCATCCAGTCAGCTTTGAACAGGATCAAATAACAGAACTGGGGAACACCTCTCTTTTTGATTCTTATTCTCCCAGCCTTTTGACTGTCTCTGTACACTTTAGTCCAAACAGTGAGAAATGTCCAGTTCATCTTTTGGCAATCTAACATCCCACCCACAATAGTAACTCTGCCATCCATGGGACAATAGTGTCTCCTTTCCCTGATTTTAAAAGGTCACTGCTTTTCACACTACTATTACCATTTTAACCTTTAAAAAACTCTTTTAGCAAAAAGCCTTGATTGACTCAACACCCTTTCATTATTCTTCACTGTAGCGGTGAGATCAGCGATGCCAGAGTTCTATGAAAAGATGAAGAACAAACTGCGCACAGAGGCTCAGGGAGCCGATACAGTAGTATGGCTGGCAGTCTCACCTGCAGCAGCTAAGCAAACAAGCGGCCTGTTCTTCCAAGGTAAGGTGGCAGTTTCATACACTGAAACTGAAGGAGGAGTGCTGTTACTGCACTGATTGTACAACTGTTGACTTTGCCAAAGGGCCAGAGCGGTTGAGGGTTAAAATAATTCCTGCAATTGTTTATAATGTGTAACTCCAAAGGCCAAGCACAGTATTGCAAAACTAACAGAACTAGTCAAACTGATGGTATTTTGCTGGTCCTGCCCTTTCGACCAGCTGGCAATAATTGGATAAAACATCTGGGTTGAAGTTGGCTCTGCACATGACTAGGCAGAGACGTGGCAAAGCTAAGTGAGCCCGCAGAGATGTCTGATGGACTCTTGCCTTCTGTACAGAGGAGCTGCATTCATTTTGAGGGCACTTGTCTCCCCTTTTTCTCCTGTTCACATTAACAGTGCCCAGGTGCCAGTGCGCGCACACTCTTTCTGCAGATCTGTGTTGGGGACTTGCGGTCAGGATTGTTAGTGTGAACAATGCAGACTCTGAGATGAAATCTAAGTGTAGCTGGGTTGGTGAATGGGAGGTGGTGGTGGGGGAATTTAATGCAGAGGAGGGTGGGAAAGGGCTTTGAACATTCCCATTCTGCTGCTCACGCAGTAAGTGCTCAAGTGGGAGTGGTTTTGTGACACCTCTGCTCTCAGTGCAGTGGAGATCTATGATGTGGGAGACAGGCCAGAGGTGGGGCCCCTTTTCATGGAAAGCCCCCTTCCTGGGTGTGACGAAGGCCTGCTTTCAACCTGTACGCTCAGTCTGGGGCATCTGGGAAGTTTGGACTCCTCCTCTCCACAAGTACCAGATCCACCCTTAGTCAAGCTTTTAATTAAAAAGTTGGAGATTTTTACTGTCCCCCACCCCCCAAGAGCAGTAAACTACAGACTTGAATCAGCTGCCCATAAATCTGACTGGAATTTCTTTTCAGATGGGATCATTTGTCTGTGGTGCATGCACAAAATGGAACACACACACGTGTTCTGCCTCATTGCAGAGCAGGGGTAGTGCCTCTTCCTCATCCTTAATCTCTCTTCCTCCTTCTTATTTCTATTGTTTGCTTCAGCCCTCATTCTTGTATTATGGGAGTAAGTAAATACCTTTTCCTTATCTACTTTTTCCACATCACTCATGATTTTATATACCTCTGTCATATCCCCCTTTAGTCTCCTCTTTTTCCAAGCTGAAGAGTCCTAGCCTCTTTAATCTTTCCTCCATATGGGACCCTCTCCAAACCCCTAATCATTTCAGTTGCCCTTTTCTGAACCTTTTCTAGTGCCAGTATATCTTTTTTGAGGTGAGGAGACCACATGAAGGGGAAAAAAAAAAAAAAAAAAAAAAAGGTAAATCCTTTCCCCTCTCCAGCACAAAGTGGTCTCTTGACCAAAACATCCTCCAATGCATTTACCTGTGTCAAATGATTCTTTGTGTGCCAACAAGGTTAATCGCCTTGTGGATTTCGTATCATTAATACCTGTACGTTTAAAAAATTTTATACTTTTTTTATCTCCAATAACAGAATACACTGAAATTTCATTTTTAATTAGTACCCAAAAGGCCTGTCCTTGTAGTAGTGATTTATAATAAGATGTAGACTCTTCTTGTAGCCAGACATTAGAAAAGAAGGTCCTTGTTCAACATTTCAAATTAGCCTTGATTTAAGTCATTAGTGTAGCTCATACCAATATCAGTGATTTGCAAAGTGGAGTTTGCCCAGTTTCAACCAGCAAAACAAACTGGCCTTTCCTTGTTTTCAGGATGGGGATTTGCAGCTGCGTCAGCTAATCCACAGTATGCAATTGGGCTAATTTTATCCTTAAAATACAGAGCTTAAGCATTAGCACATATAGAATTAGCTTGTAAGCACTCAGCCTTTTATCAAGCAGAATTTAAACTGTGGTGGCTCATCAAATGTAAGCCAAACTTGCACAATAAACTTCCTTCCCTGGTTGCAGTTGAACCTGAGCTCCTGGTTCAGGTCGACCACCACAAACTATACCAGTAGAGCACCATAATACAAGAAAACAGTACGTAAATTTCTTTCCTGATAAAACTGCAATTACAACCACCCACAGAGACGCTGCTTGGTCTTTGCCTTAACGTAATGGTTAGTAATCTTTTGAAGCAACTTCAAATCACTTACTGTGCATTGGAGTATTTCTCCTTCAGTATTGCTAGAATATGTTTAGGTGAGTCCAACTTCTGAAGTGGCCCAGTTGATCGTAGAAAGCCACTTTATTTCACCATAGCTTATAGCAGCCATGCTATAAAGCGGAAAGCTGTGGAGAGCCTACAGGTTTGTCATCATCCTTGACAAGAGTTCAGCTGCAAAACATTGTTCTGAGCGCTAGTGGAAAGATTTTCATGAAGCACAGCGGCTGCTCATATCCTCAGAGGAGAATTTCCAGAAAGGTGAAAAAATTGCCATTTCTTATGAAGTAGCATAACAAACTCAGTGTACATTACAGCATTACATCTGTTCATTAGCCTTGGCACTAGAACCCAAACAATAAGAGGCACATTTACACTTCCTATGGTTGCAGCAAATCAATACTATGGGGGGAAGAAAAAATGTTGAGAGCATTAGCTACATGGATACCTGGGAACTGTATTCTCGACCAGCATAAAGCATATGGAGGGAAACAGCTTCCTGTCTGCCTGTGCACTGCCTTGAAGTCTCATTAGAGAGCGGGAAGGAATTATTGAGCTTAGGAAGCCTATCCCAGCTCCCCTTCCCTTCCACAGCAAAAAAAAGCTGAAAAGGTTTGCTCTAATATAAAAACTGATCAGCAAATAAGGGGAAGTGAAAGAATGTAGAAGGGCAATGGAAGCAGAACAGCTGCATATTAATCCAGTTGGGGGTATTTTATTATGGGTGGTCAAATAGCCTCTCGGGAACTAAGACAGCAAGCTCAAATACTGCACAGATGTGAAGTGTCCCCACTAGAGTGTATGTTTTGGAATTAATTATAAACTCAACATGACAGTCACCTAGGACCAGACGGCACTCACCCAGAGTTCTAAAAGAGAACTCAAATGTGAAGTTGCGAACTATTAACTAAGATTGTAACCTGTCTTTAAAATCGCTTCGTACCCAATGACTGGAAGTTAGCTCGGTAACACCATTAAAAAGGTCTCTAGAGGTATTCCGTGCAATTACAGACCGGGTAAGTCGTATGTCAGTACTGACGCAAATTATGCAAAACAATAGTTAAGAATAAATTGTCAGACACATAGAAAAAACAATGGTTTAAGCAATAGTCTAATGTTTCTGTAAAGGGAAATAGTATCTTACTAATCTACTTAAGAGTCTTTGAGGGGTCAACAAACATGTGGACAAGGGGATCCAGGGGACATAGTGTACTTAGATTTCCAGTAAAAGTCCTTTGACAAGGTCCCTCATCCAAAGCTCTTATGTAAATGAAACTGTCATGGATTAAAAGGAAGGTCCTTTCTGGATTTGAGAACTTCGTTAAAAGACAAGGACAAAGGGTAGGAATTTAATTGGGTAAATTCTCAGAATCAGAGGAACTAGTGTGTTCCCCAGGGGGTCCAGTCCTAGGACCAATCCATTCAAATTTATTCATAATGATCTGGCAGAAAGGGTAAAACAGTGAGGTGGCAAAGTTTTGGCAGATGATACTAACTGCTCGAAGTAGTTAAGACCAAAGCAGACTGAAGAACTTCAAAAATCTCACTCAAAACTAAGTGATTGGGCAACAAAATGGCAATCAAGTTTAATGTGGATAAATGTAAAGTAGTGCCACATTGGAAAAAATAACCCCACTATACATTACAATATGAGTGGGGCTAATTTAGCTACAACGAGTCAGGAAAAAGATCTTGGAGTCATCGTGGACAGTTCTCTGAAGCTGCCACGCAGTGTGCAGAGGCGGTCAAAAAAGCAAACAGGATGTTAGGAATCATTTTAAAAAGGGGACAGAGAATGAGACTGAAATTTATTATTGCCCTCTTATATAAATCCATGTATTGCCCACATCTCGAATACTGTGTACAAATGTTGGTCTTCCTCACCTCAGAAAAAT
>NC_133769.1:316908299-316928836 GCF_003597395.2 Chelonoidis abingdonii | reverse complement strand
TTCCCCACCCCCCCCACAGACCGGCAACCTGTTTCTACCCACTTGCTCTTGGCCAGAACATATTCTTCACCAGAGGAGGAAGAGAAGCTAATAGAAGCTTTGGAAGAGCTTGCCCAGAAATTTAAACCTGCTTGATCATGTCTTCTATAGGCATTTATCACTACTCAGTTGAACAGAAATGAAGCTTTGACTTGTAATATAGTTCTGCTAGTGTTGTACCTGTTACAAATATGAGGGGAAGAGAACAAGTTTGCTACAACTAATATAAAAAGGTGAACTATGCTTCTACTTAAGTATATGTTGTAATGGAGGCTTTCATAAGATAGCATAAGCTATCAAGCAGTTGCTTGTGAATTCAGATTTTGCTCCCCTGAAGTCCTGCCTCTGTCATGTCATACATTAAGGTACATTCACCTTGCTTCAAGTATGTGCAGGAAACAGCAGAGGGAGGTATTTCAGCATTGAGTTGCTCGTATATCCCTGTAACAAGCAGGCTGTAGTCTAGCACCATTAATAATTAAAGTTCTATTTCCTAGTGACTGTAGCCCCACTTGTTTATAGGGCAGTCACTTAGTTCAAGGGTAGGTAACCCCTCACTTTCAGTGGCACTCACATTGCCTGGGTCCTGGCCACTGGCCTGGGGGTGCTCTGTATTTTGATTTAATTTTAAATGAAGCATCTTAAACATTTTAAAAACCTTATTTACTTCACATACAATAGTTTAGTTATATATTAGAGACTTATAGAAACAAACCTTCTAAAAACATTAAAATGTATTACTGGCATCACAACCTTAAATTAGAGTGACCAAATGAAGATTTGGCACACCACTTCTGAAAGGCTGCCAATCCCTGACTTACTTAGTGCATGGTTAGACTTTAGCAAAACCTAGAGAGTGGAGATAGTGGCAGTATTCTCCCCTTGCACTCACAACTCAACCACTACTTGATACCAGTAGAGGACGGGTCTGTATGTGAAAAATAAAGGTCAGAAGTGCTTGGTCATTAGACAGTGCTTTTTCCAAGACCAGACATACTAGACTGCTGTTTGGGAAGGTTATTATAGTCCTTTTCAGTCTGATTTTTCTAAATGATCTTTTATTTATAGCAAGCTACTTTGGAGGCTAAACCAGTACCTTTCCCTCTATCTATACAGCAAGTGCTTTTAAATGCTGTATTCCAGAGGTAAGAAGCTTCTGTCCTGTACAGAGTTTGGGGGCAGGGGCTAGTCTGCTTAGAGGGCTGTAGTTTGCTTACATGGTTGTAGACTGCACTCAGTTTGGAGTCTTTTCTTTCATAAACTAATAAGCCCTCTTCCTACAAGGTCCATAACTGAACCAGCAAGTGTTACACAATTCACGTAAACAGTCAGGTTTAAGGCCTTGAGCTTTTCTGTAAACTAATTACTGAAAACAGGAGGAAGTGGACCACTATTTTCTGTGTCGGCAGCTCTGCAGCTGTTGCCAAATTCCTGCTGCTTGACTCAATGAACAGGGAGGAAATATATTCCATTCCAGCCTCAAGGGGTTGAAGATTTGATTTAGGGAAGCACAGAGCCACATACTAAAGTAAAAACCTAACCTAGATGGGAGCTTGCCTTCAGCAATGGTAATGACAATGCTTGAAAATAGCTGTACCTTTACAGGCAAGAGAAGAACAGGAGAAACTAGTACATGGGGTGTCATACATGTAACAAGCAAGGCTTTACTACAGCTTTAACACAAGGGTGCACACATCATAGCTTCTATATGCTGAGCTTACTGCATGTAACAGGACTAGTTGCATTCCACCCTCTGATCCCCCACCATTTCAGGGACTTACTGAAATGACCGTAGCAAGGGTTCTGTACATCTCCCATACCAGCATCTGAGTACATCCTGTTGTGATCATGTTACTTACAGACGGAAGTGCTGGCCAGGTGAGAGTAAGGCCATACAAACTCAGCTAATCATGGGAGGTAACTAAAAGCTTACAAGGGGGTTAAGTTCATTTTAGCTGTCTACATTCAGAATTGATGGACTAGGCTGAATAATACAATTGAAGCGGTACCATGGGAAACTAATGAACTTTGCCTAATTCTAAACAAGTATTGACCTGCTTCAGGCAACACGCACACAGCCACACTGCAAAAGCAGTACATTTTTAAACACCACAGTCTTTGGCAATAAACTTTTTATAACAAGCCTTTGCAAGTTACAGAAATTATTATTGTAATATACCTTAGAGACTGTAATTAGTTTTTATATACAGGTTTAGTTTGTTCTCAGATAGCAGCAATAATACCACCTTTAAGGTTTGTCTACACTGCATGGCAAAGTGCTGGGGTGCAGGGGGAAGAATTATAGAGCACTATACCTGCTCTATAATTAACATTAATAATCTAAAAAGCAGTAAGCAGTATGAGAGCTAGAGAGACAATGTTTTGGGAATTGGATTCTCTCTCACATACAAATTACAGTGGAAAAGTGCAACAGAAAGATTTACACAGACATGTATTTCCCAAAGCTTCAGGTTTTACATTAACAATTTATTACACCATTTGAACAGTTACTGAAAAGATGGCAAGTTGTGGAGGGAAAATTCTAGACAAAGGTAAACAATCACATTCAGCAGCATTAATAGTACAATTAATTGCAGAATTTAAATATGTTTTTCATTACTGAATAATCTTATTAGTAAGCCAAATTCCTGTGCAACTGGAATTTCCTACTACCAGTGTAAAAATATACCAGACCCTCACCCTTCTGTAGTATTCTGACAAATGGCACGTGGGTGTCAGTGTTCTTAGGGAATTAAATATATTTTAGTCAGTTTGCAGTGACTGAACACTACCCTTCACACCTGCCAGCTTTGTTGAGGTTGAAGAGAGTTTGAAAATAGAGATTCCAAAATTCATAATTAATAACCACTAATGACAGAGGCCATTCTTCTATTTAACAGTGGAGAGAAAGTTCCCTGTACCAGATAATTTAATGAATTGAAACATATTGTTTGGACAAGCATTTAAACAGAAAGCATACGCAGTAGCTACATTTCCTAATCTAGCAGGCTGCAGAGCTTAACGTAATGTTTGTGTTTTAACTAAAGTAAGTGTGCACTCCTGTAGCAGTCAGTATAATGTAAGCTACCTAAAACAGTGCATAAAACTAAAAAAGTGCACTTAACGTCTTTTGGTCCATATTCCATACTTAAATATCCCTTTACTTTCTTTCCATTCATAGGCTATAGGTGGAAAGGATCAAAATCATGTAAACGTAAAACTTAGTCACAGTGTAGGAAAATGCCAGCTGTCATATTTTGGTAGTTGAAGTGCATTTGTGATCAACAATTAAATCTAGGGTAGCACTTCAAAACCAAATATGTAGTTTTTCGTAACACTGACATTCTACTTCATTTAGTTCAACATTTAAACACAATTCCTCTCCCCTTTAAAAACATTCCTTTTTCCTCACCACAGGTTTGACTGAGTTATGTAATCAAGACGCACATGAGATGCTTTATTTTAAAATAATGCACATTAGGTTATACGTGTCAGGTAAGCAAATACATTCAATGTCATCTTAAATTCCAGTCGCAAGAGACACAAGTGACAGAATATCCAATGCAACTTTTTTTTTTTTTATAAGTATTGAAAGTGCATTGCTTAACAACTAAACAGCCAGACCCAGGAAGGCAACAAACAGTGAACTGGTGAAGTTATTTTTCCAGGATATATGTAACTTTCAGCTTGAGTCTGTAATGCCAACACAGGTGTTCTCCCTCCCCTCACCTACAATCAGTCTAGAGCTTTGATGCTAGCTTCCAAGACTCACTGCAAACTTACCTTTAATTGTCTTATAAGGACTTGATGGGATTTTTTTTTTTAAAAATATTTTTCCTTACTCTTAAGAGCTCCCGATCAATTGTTAAGGGGCTGTGTGGTCCTGTTATGTAAATAGCTTTTTTGCACAGGCCCGAGAGCAACACCATTAACCACGCTTTGACTTATTCCCCTGCACCTTCTCAAGACACACGTTCCTGTTTAGATGATAACCACCCCTTGCAGGCTCTGAAGATGGGCGCGCGCACCATCAACACTACAGTTGAACTGATTATACAGTGTTTTGAGCTCTGCGCAGGAAGCAAACCCGAACACTTTTAATCTTTGATAGGAATGCTAATGTAATTATGGTCAGGTGATTTTTCAAGTTGACAGGGTCCCTGTCCTGAATTCTGCATCTGGGGCAAACTTGTTCCATGTAAAAATGTTAGTCTAACTACAAAACCTGTAAACAACAATTGTAAACAAAGTAGGTTGCCTTCTAGCACCAGGGCTCTGCCGATAACAATGGTACCATATCACATTTGGTGCTGTTAATCTCAAAAGCAGGTGCAGGACACTTCCAGTAACTTTGTAGTGACCACACATTTTTGTAGAATGTACCACTGAACTGGAAATGATTTTACAGTGTAGATCCTTCATTACAGTTCCTTGAAGGAAATGCAAAGTACCATCTACAGTTATTTGCCTGCTTCTGAAATGCCAGTTTTCTATACTATGTATAAAATGAGAATTTCTCAGATTAGTATTGTACCATGGTACAAGTAAGGTTGCAAGGGAATATGTCCCTACGTGACTCAGATTAAGGGTGGTATTTTGACAAGTGCTCACCAGTAACTTCAGTGGGAGCAGAGTTAGGCAAACACTGATTACATTTGAAAATCCCATCTTGAGATCGTGTGTGTAGATTTCTCCTCTAGGCCAATTAATACAATTTTCAACTCAGTCTGATTACATTTTAGGAAAAATGTCACTTGTTAAAATACAATAGCATCTGTGGCAGTACAACATGTTAGTCAATGTTTAATTTAGTAAAGTAATTAAGGAAAGGAAAGTGAATGTTTTTTAATAATCCAAGCACTAGTGGATACGAAGGGATACTTGTAGGAAAATCACTGCTCACCAACTTCATTAAGGACTGGCAACCCTTCACCATACCCTCAGCATTTGTAAACCTTAGTAAAAGAAACCCAGAGTCTTCGGTTGCCCTTCTGACCCCCCTTTCTCGGTATGTTCTCCCTTCTGCGAAGCTCTCTGATAGAACTCACTCTCTCTCTAATACATAGCACCATCATATATTCCCAATTAAATTAGATCACACTTTAATTCGTCCAAAACTAGAGCTTGTCAAAGTCTTCCCAATGTCAATTTTGCAAGATTTTGAATTTGGATGAAAATGGGGGAGAGGCTTCTAAATCTGGGCGTATTTCCTGTTTTTCAGCCAGTTTGATCCAACACTACTTTATAATCCTACTTTTGTGGATGAGGTTGCTTTTGGTGGATTTTCACTTACCATGCACCTGGTTAGGGGAAAGAATTCTGGGATGTGAATAAAGAGGTCTAAAATCATTGTATGCAGGCAGCAGCCACTATGGCACTAAATGAAACAGACAAGTGGAGAGGAAAGGTACCTGAAAGGAAGGAAGACCAAGAAAAAGCTAAGTAAAATATAATAAAAATGGAACCTCCAGTATAAACGTGTCCAAACCCAAGAAATATTTCTAGAGTAGGGCAGTATCAATATTTTATATCCCCCTATGCAGGTTCACAGACCTAATTCCTAAAGGCAGGGGTTAGATAATATTTACAGGTAAAAAATGGCACGTTCTCTCCCTGAACAAGGTTATCTTCTAACCCGATGGGATATATAAGGCAGGCTTTAAAAAAAAGATGCAAGCACAGATCAGCCAAAGACTTCAGTAGCAGCAAGTCAGATATTTGGATTTCTACAGTACCCAATGTCAAAAAGTGGAAGACAAACAGCAGCTGATCAGGAGACATTATAGCACAATCTACAAGGTGGCACTGTTTCTAACAGGATAAGCCCCAACCAGTCGAAGTTTCCACAGCTGCTAGTTTTTGCAGAGCTAGGTGAAGAAGGGAACTTTGAACAATTAAGGCTATTCACAGTTTTTCTTCTTTTGGGCCAGGAGGATGAAGTTTGACTGGCAAAACTAAACCTTCATCAGCCCCCCACACTACTGGTTGATTTTAAGGATTACCTAAAAAGACAGGCCCCTCTCGTTCCAAAGGAAACAGCCTCGAAGGACTCCTAGGGCACATCTACACAACAAAGTTAAGTCAAGTCAATATCCAGCTGCCACAGTAATTAAGTCAGTCGTGCATGTCCACAACACTCTCATTGTGTCGGTAGAGTGCATCCTCACTACGTGGTCATTAACTTGATGTTACAGGCGAGTTAGGTCAGCAGAAGGGACCTGGTAGTGTAGAGATATACATTATTAGGGAGACATAAGGTGGCTTCCATTGACCTAAGCTTGTAGTGTAGACCAGGCCTTAGATAATGGGCTGGTGTGGCTAACCTGGTCAAAGACCTCTTAGCCACACCAATCTGCCACTCAGCTCCTTAATCAAATGGTGCAGACTGGCTGATAAAACAAAGGTAGACCTGCAGAGGGCTGCGGGCCTGGGCATCACCACAAAAGGAGCTTTCCAAAAAGTTGGGTTTTTCTTGCTTCTGCCAATTTGTCTCCTATTAACTCATTAATAAGTAAAGCCAAGAAGTTAACTCAGGAAAAAAGTTCTGAAGCCTTAGTGGCAGCTGAGACGTTATGCTGCCAATCAAGACGATGCCAAGAATCTGGCAGCTCACACATCCTACTCTCATTGGCTGCTCAGGCCGTTCCAAGTGTGATAAGTGAAAACCCATCTCATTAAAAGAATGACCTTATTCACTCATTGTTTAGAAGTCAGTTTTATTTCAGCATAGACAGAACAGGCAGATGTATATCAGATGAGACTGTATATCCAAATCTCCTTATTAAAAATTAAACAAAGCAAGAGGATGAAGAGGTTAAAGACAGATTTTGATGGAAATAAATTTAGTAAACTGTTAAACTTGTGCTGAAGAACATATTAGAGTATCTTGGAGACATGCATTTACATATAGAAACCACAAAGTGGTAGTTGGATCATTTATGCCCACAAGAATTATAAATTGCCAAGTAGAATTGTTAGAGGAAAAGTGACTGGAACAGAAATCAGTAAGTTTTTCCTGTTTTATAAACTAAATCTATACCAATCTGGAGGTTAGCAAGAGCTTTATTTGGTCAATATAATGAACACAGAAAACAGACTGATAAAGGGAAAGTGAAAAATAATGCTTATCCTTTGGAAGAATGAATCATACCATTTGCTGGTCAATAAAAATCTGCCTTAGAAAAGTTGAAATATAACCACACGGATGCCTGGTAAGTGCAATTTATCACCATGTGCCTTGCATGCTTGTGTCCTAGTCTTAAGGAACCATCAGGGCTACATCTTTCCCTCTGATGCAATATTATTTTTGTATTGAACATTTACCAAAGGCCACACTAAAGGGAATGAGTTTTACAAACGTGCTGTAAGTGACCAGACTCACAGTGTTAAAGACAAACTATTTCTTTTACTCCACCCTAAAACATCAGGGGTCCACTTCATCCCTGTCTATCTATTTACTTAGCTGAATTTTTCCATGTTCACCAATACTCCACTGACTGAGAACCACAATCCCAAGTAATTACCAGTGACAATTTCTTGGCAGAGGGACACAGAAGTGCTATTCATCTTCTTAGAGAAATGGCAAGGGGCATTTCAGATCTTTCAAGGAAATCCTGACTGTTCACAAAATATTAGTTAACTGGCTCTCATTACTGTAGTATTGGAGTCTCCATAGCATCTCAGTGAGGTAGAGAAGTGCTATTGCCCCCACTATACAGATGGGGAACTTCGGCACAGAGGGACTAAGTGAGTTGCACAAGGTCACACAGGAAGTGTCTGGCAAAGCAGGGAATTGAACTCCAGAGTCCCAGGTTAGCACTAACAACCAGGACAGTCCTTACTCACCATGGAATCCCAATCGTGACAGGGGCCTCTGGGCATGCTGTGATTAATAAAGAAGGCTAAAAAAGCAGAACTGGGTTCAGCTTTGTATCCCATTGACTATTATGCATCTCCACTCTTAGTTCGGTCTGAAAACATTCTCTCAGCACTGTTTTCTTTTGAATTATTTTGCCAATGGTTCCGAGTTCTGTCCCCGACAGGAAAAGATTTCAGTCTCACTGAACACAAATAAATGGAATGGAGAAAATCAGAGATGCCTGGAAAAAAATATGTAACAATGTAAAACCAAAAAAAAAAAAAAAAATCTCCCCCCTCACCCCACCCTCCACTAAACTGAAGATGCTGAATTAGCCACACAGAATTAAGGGAGAATCTCTTTGAATCCTGATTATTAGAATTTTGGGTCTTTATTGGTCCCAAGCTGGAGGAAACGTTTTTCCCTCAGATGCATGCAGAATTCCCACTGTCATTCATGTGGGAGATCATAGGGAAAAATCTGGCCCCGTCTTTTCCATCAATACTGCATACAAGTGATTCTGTAACACATCTGTTCTCACACAGTGCTTTGCCAGACTTTTGGCTCATCCAAAATCAGCAAGCTTGCAAATAATAAAGTGATACTTATCTCTTATGCCCAAACCACTTCAAGTTAAAGCTCAGGGCAGTCAGCACTCCAGTCCTCCTAGAAATGTGGCTAGGGGTGTAGTTTTGCTTTTTTAACATATCTAAGTGTGTATGCATGGCCTATAGCGAAAAGATGAAAAAAGACTTGAAAAAATATGCATCATTTGTTTAAGCTGATTAATGCAGTCTTCTGTAAAGAATCAGGATACTCACGTGGAATATGTACACATTCATTGTAGAGTTAGTTCCTACATACTACAAAATAGAAAAATTTACATGCTGATAATTAATCTGGTCCTTTTTTCCAAGCTCTGTTGTAAACAATAAGGACAATTCATGCACAGCATTCTAAAATAATAGTTATAGCAGCCCTAATGGTTTGGACTGAGAAAAATCTCAATATTTTTCACCAACATGGAAGTCTTATGAAATAGAAGCAATCTGCGTATGAGAACATGCAATAATTTCCTGTAGTTTGCTTAAACCAATAGTTTCTTTCTGCAACTAGATGAGACTACACAGAATCCTTTTCAAATGTCTGACATCCCACCTTCTCATCAGCAACCAACCCAGTACTGACTAAACATGCTCCTTACCCCCTGCCCAATATTGTATATATTTAAGCAACCCTGCCAGGGCTAAGCTTTAACAGTTATCCCCTTTGATACCACTTCAGGGATCACACCACACGGTGTTAAGGACGACCTTTTTTTTCATTGCTTGATATCAAGGTCAAAAAGCTTCAGGATCACTATTAGGTCATAGAAAAGAGAGGGAAAAGAGACCTATTGGACCATCTAGTCTCCTGTTACTAGTGCAGAATTCTTCCCTACAGCACTGTTTGTTAGCCCTCTGTCCAGTTTGAAATGACCCATGCAACAAGTTTGTTTCTTCTATCCTCAGGAGACTATTGCTGTTATCTAAGAAAACTGTTGCTAGTAGTCAGCATACATTTTCCTTTGCCTAATTTCATCTCATTCCTAGTTCCTACCCTAAAGAAAAAACACCACGTCTCAGCTTCTCCTCCAAACCCGCAAAAATATCTTCCTTTAGTCGCCAATACTGAGCAGGAATGTAAGTAGCTATATTAATATCTTGCCTCAGGTCAATTGCCAACACACTCATTTATTGTCAGTGCAATGTACAATAATGGTGGGGTTTGTTTTCTGTAAGCATTGCAGTAATCATTGGTTTTTAAGCCACACAGACTGGGTAGATTCCCTGAAGGGGAAAAAGCTAACAGAGGATCGATGAAAATCTGATTAAATTTAAACTTAAGAATGGAGGAAGGCTCGTGTTTTCTGCATTCCTTCGATGCAGTGGAAAAATCATGCAACTAAAATAAGCTGCAACTGTAATCAACTACCCAAAGAAAATGGAGGATTTCTGCTTGTACTTCTTAAAATGTAATTTAACATCCTTGTTGAAAGATGCCCTTTCCTCACCTCCAAGTATAATTGAATAGAATAATTGCACTGAGTGTCTCTCCTCACAGCCATAACTGAAAGAATGGAGCAGGCTACAGGAATTTTGAGATCCACCCTGATCAAAGGGCCGAAAGAAACTGACACTAAGGGCTTGTTTACACTTACCCAGGGATCGATGCATGGCGATTGATGCATCAGTGGTCTATTTAGCAGGTCTAGTGAAGACCCACTAAACTGATCACACAGATTGCTCTCCTATCTACTCCTGTACTCCACTTGAATGAGACGCGCAAGGGGAGTTGACTGGAGAGCGTCTGTTGACATACTGTAGTGTGGATCATGCAGTAAGTAGATCTAAGTTACATAGACTTCAGCTACGTTATTCACATAGCTGAATTTGCATAACTTAGATTGATCTCTCCCCATAGCGTAGACAAGGTCTAACTCTTACCCCAGAGAGCGAACGTTCTTCTTAACTCTCCCAGTGTCGAATCCTCGTACTTTTGTTTGGGAGATAAAGGAACTGCAGGTCAAGTAAGACAGGTCTATTTTTCTTGCTTGATATCAATACATATTCACATACATAAAAGACATAGTTCCAATGAGAGCTACCTGATTACATCAAGAGGAGAACAGACTCCCTTTAGCTCTTATGTTTTTCTAGGCACAAAGAGAGGCAAAAAAACAAACTGACCCACAGAATGGGACTTCTTAATCTCTCATCCACAGTATTTAAATTGTAAAGATCAAGAAAAGGACTTCATTATAATCTACAGAGAAGTCTGTTTTCACAGTACAGTCAATCCTCTTACAGTCAAATGGTTTGTGGATGTTGGAGTCTCTGGTTCTCCTTCATTTTGGGGGGTAAAAACTCAGTTATTTTTTGTTAGGTGGATTTGTACTTACACAGCCTATGACGGAGAGGTTAAAAGACAGGGACAAATCCTCAGCTGGTGTAAATTCTTTGCTCCTCTGACTTCAATGGAACTATAATAATTTACACCAGATGCTGAACTGCCCTCTTAGTGTTTACCTTTGGGCATGTCTACACTACAAATTAACACACCCTAAGTGATGTTAATGTACAGCCACTGCAGTAATTAAATCGCTTTTGCATGTCCACGCTACGTTCGTGTTGGCGGTGCACAGCCTCACCAGGGCCGCTTGCACCGACTGAATTGTCAGTGCGGGGCATTGTGGGATGGCTTCTGAAAGGCAGCAACAGTTGATGTAAGCAACGCAGTGTCTACACTGACACTGCATCAACCTAATTACATTGACCAAAGCGCTACGCCTCTCATGGAGGTAGAGTTAAGTCCATGTAGTGGGCAAGTTACATTAAAAAGAAGCTCCTACCAACATAGATACTTGCAGAGTTAGGTCGACACAAGCTGCCTTATGCTGACTAACTCTGTAGTGTAGAACAGGGCTAACTGTATACATTTGTACGAAAGACACTGGCCTGAGTTGTTTAGCCCGGTATTTCCGGATGTTTCACCATCCCGCTGCATACTTGTTCAGAGCAGCAGCAAAGTGGATCTTGTTTTAGGAAAGGAGCCTGACCCTTCCAAGGTACTGTGGAGTAGCATAATCCAGCAGTTTCACCCCAGCTAAGCAACAAGCATTTGGACATTGGCAAACCACTGAGTTATCTTGCATAGCTTTTTCAGCAGAAGAAATTTCAGGCATCATTAAGGCTGTGTGTCTGTCACGGAGGCCACGGATTCTGGGACTTTCAGTGACCTCTGTCACTTTATCCAAACTATTTTTGCTGCTGGGCATAGGAGGGGGCTCAGGGCGATGCTTACTTTGGGGGGGATCCCCAGAAGTGGCCGGCATGTCCCTACAGCTCCTAGGCAGAGGGGCCAAGGACTCTGCACAGTGCCCCTGTCTGCACGCACCACCCCCGCAGCTCCCACTGGCTGAGGTTCCTGGCCAATAGGAGCTGTGGAGCCACGACTCATGGGCAGGGGAGGGCAGCACACGGAGCTCCTTTGGTCTTTTCTCCCTCTCCCTAGGAGCTGCAGGGATATGCTGGCCGCTTCACAGAGCTGGGTTGGCAGGCTCCCTACCCTCTCCCCCTCCCCCAAGCACCAGCAGGGATCCCGGGCTGTGCGCTCGTGCCCTCCCCTAGCATCCTCAGCAGCCCTGCTCCCACCCCAAGTTTTAGTTAGGGGTATATAGTACAAGTCATGGACAAGTCACAGGCTGTGAATATTTGTTTACTGCCCATGACCTGTCCATGAATTTTACTAAAAATACCCATGACTTAAGTGTAGCCTGAGTCATATAATATGGAGCAGGTGTAATGACCTCCCACTGGAAAACCGTTCAAAGGTGGGAGAAAACCAGCAGCCAGCTACCATGAGAGAAAGCAGGATGGCTTGCAAAAGAATTAACATTTACACTGGAAAATATTCTTCTAGCTAAGTCTTTATTATGTTTGAAAATATACATTAAAATGGGCTGCTTAGAGGAGAAGCAGATACTTGGTAGCATGTCCAATAAAGCAAGAGTGGGGTCATTTTAACAGGGAGAATATGAGGATTGGCAAACCCATAGGGTATATACAAAACACAGAATTCTCAGGAAGATGGACCAACCTTGGTGTGTGCACACCCCTACTCACTCACCCTTTACTAGGACAACTGATGATGACTAGAGAACTAATTATATTTTATTCACCTATTAAATAAAAAAAGGTTATCTACTGCAGGCAAGGGGCAAGAGTAGGTGTTTGCACACTTAGCACTACAGCACTTGACACCCGCAGCCTGCAATGTGCTTTACAAAGGTGGATGTGTATCATTACACTCCAGTTTACAGTGGGGGGATGACGCACAGAGAGGGGCAAGTCACTTCATCAAGGCCACATGGAAGACCTAGCTTGTGCCACTGACTTGCTGATTACCAGTTGTGTATCCAAGTCCCCAGATCATGGTGCCTACCTTGACAGTGGCCCCATATGAAAGGTCTGGCAGTACCTGCTGCAGTCTTTCCACTTTTAGTTTCTTCAAAGCAGGGCCAAAATAATTTATTTATAAATGGAACATTCAAGGAATCCAGAAAGCAAGGACCTTCCAGATGGGACCCCGGTGGAAGGAGGACAACTTTCCTGCCTATGAACCTTGACAATATCCCTTTAAAAAGGTCATTTGGACCAGGGTGGGTTTTTTAATCATTTTTATTTTTAAAAAGAAACTGCCAAACATGACAGCAGGACAATGGGTGAGAGAATCAGCAACATTAGTTTCATGACCACACACGATTAATAAAAACCATCAGCAACTTTAAAATAAATATGAATAATTGGGAGGGGAACAGGAAAGGGAAAGTTAAGATTCTCTCTAGCGAAAGAGAAGGACGTAAACGTTGACATGATGCTTCATGAGGAAGAAATGGGCTTGTTTGGGCCCGACCAAGCCTGTGTAGACACCCTTTTATACAACTACACAGTTCTAAAAGCTGCTGTCAATTTAATTTGAATCAGCCTTTGTGGCCTCATCAAATTCAAACTGGTATGGACACTCCTTGTTAATGCTCTGGGCTGGAAAACTATTTCAGCTATTGTAAGATTAGTTGCTAAGCAACTCAGCTCTTTGATTTTGCAACCTGTGTGGCAAGGGAAGAGACAGAAGGAACTGAATTTCATTTTATGCAACAATAAAATACCATCTCAAGGTGACATTTGCTAGAACAAGTAGATGGAAGAGCCCTTTTCGGAAGGGTGAAATAGTTCCACAGATCCTGTACGAAGCAGTAAGCAAAAGGTGCAAGGCCTTGCTCAAAGTTGCTCCACTGAAGAGGCTGTTAGCAAAAACATCAAATAAATAGGTACTCTCTCTGGGTAACTCTGATAGCTTTGTACAGTGTGTTGAGATTGGAAACTTTCTTACAAGCCCAGACACAAAACAAAGAACCCTTCCACACAAAGCAACAAGTATACCAGTGTAATGAAATATAAAAACTGAATTGCACTGCACACAGATTTTCCAGATAAACTCATAAACTCAAAATAACTGAACACAGCCAGTTCGTACAAACCGTTAGTTAAAAAAATACCTTCTCGGATATTTTGAGAACAAAGTTGAAATAGAGTCTTCGTGCAAATGTTCACCACTGATCTAGCCGATGACTTGAAAAATCGTCACAGATGTGTTAGCTCCTTCCTTATCTGCCATATACACACAGCATTTTATCTTCTGCAATACGATTAGGGTTAGGAAATCTGTTTCTTCAGTAAATACCGCCTTTTAAGTTCCACTGACGTATCATCAAGACACTACTGGTGTCATATCCCACAACTGTTAAAAATAATAAGAATGCATGTAATATCATAGGGGAAAGTATTGTGTTCTTCTGTTAAAGAGACACATTAGGTTTGAAAACATATGACACTGTTTTAACTCATTTAAACAGATCCTTCATTATGAGAAGGTAACGAACATAAAACAAAGCCACAGCAATAACAAAACATAAAACCAAGAACATAGCACCTTTGCTTACATGCCTGATGAGCACTATGAGCTATAGTCCTTTCCTTTTGTCAAGATTAGCTGTCTAGATGTAGCTTATCTCTATTTTCTTAGTGTCGATGCACCCACAGTCTAAGTGTAAGAATTATTTTTAAGTTGCACAAAAATCTATCTTCCGTCACTATTACACAAAACAGTCAAGACAAATGGTAGTGTATAGAAGATTGAATTTGTACAATGATTTTTTGTGCTATGAGAACTTTAAAGTGTATTTTTAAATGAAATTTGAGACATTGCTTAAGACAAAAACGTTCCACCCTAGGTTGTACACCACTTATTAGCACTTCACATATTTTCAGTTTTCCAGGCACAAGGATACAGAACAATTCCTTCAACTCTTTAGCTTTTTAAGATCAAAAGGTACTATTTTATTTCCCCTATTTCTGCTACCTCACAGCTCCACTTATGAAGCTCAGTGAAGTGACTGGGTTTATGAATTTCTTGCTTGAGGATGGCCAGTGGCCTGAAATCAGGACTGGCCAGGATAAAAGACAAATTACCTTTTCTGTAACTGGTGTTCAAGATGTAATGGACATGAGGAACTCAGGTTAGTTGTCTGTGCTCACCACATGCACTGGTGTCAGAAGTTTTTCCCTCAGTGGTATCCACAGGGGACCGGCTCTTGCACTCCCTGGAGTGGCACACGTATGCCATGGTCGAAGGGGCACCGCTGGCTCCCCCCACCCCTCAGTTCCTTCTTGCTGGAAACTCCGACAGTGGGGAAGGAAGGCAGGTCATGGAATGGACATGAGCAACACATCTCAAAGAACACTATTTACAGAAAAGGTAACTGTCTTTTCTTCGAGTGCTTGCTCATGTCCATTTCATCTTAGGTGACTGTTAAGCAGTACGAATGGAGGTGGGCAGGAGTTCATGGACGTGCAGCTTGTAACACAGCTCTGCCAAACCCAGCATCATCTCTGGCCTGCTGGGTGATGGGCATAGGATGTCGTGAACGTGTGAACTGAAGACCACGTCGCAGTTCTGCAAATGTCCTGAATGAGGACATGCGCCAGGGAGACACTGGAGGACACTTGCACTCCCATCGAGTGGGCCCTCACCAGAGGCGGCGGTTGGACCTGCGCCACCTCGTGACAGGTCCGGATGCATGAGTGACCGGGGTCCCAGTGGGGGCTAGCTATGGACACTCAATGAGGGTGAACTGCAAGGAACGGGGCAGACAATCCTCATAAAGCTGGTGGATATTCCAATACTTAGATTCACCAAGCCAGCATTAAACAGTTTCTTTATTACCCTACTGGTTACTCAGAAACCCAAACACAGCTCCCTTAAAGTGATCCAGCCTCAGGCCTCCACACAGGTACCTAAGTCAAATATGATGATTTCTGAAAATCTTATTTCATCATAAAATAAAAGTTTCTACCAATTCCAAAGGATCAGACTCATTACCTCCCAGGTTATTGAATATTCCAGATCTTACCCAAATACACGCTTACAGCCAATTCTCATTAACAAACTAAAATTTAGTTAAAAACAAAAGAGAGAGTATGGTTAAAAGATCAATATACACACAGACATGAGTTTAGTTCTTAAGGTTCAGATTCATAGCAGAGATTGTTAGCTTTGCGGTTGCAAAGAGTCTCTTATAACCTATGGTTATAATCCAATGTTTATATTTTAGTGTGATCCAGTTAGAACTGAGATCTCAGTCTTTACGGCTCAAGCTTCTCCTGTATGAAGCCTCAAGCAGATCTGAGATGACAGAATCAGGACTCAATGGTCTTTTATACAGTTTTTTCAGTATCTACTTGATCATGCAGTCCTGGGTAAACAATAGGCTTTTGATATAAACTTCTGTTTTCTTACCACCACCAGTAATTAATTACACAAATTAACAGAAGGCAATTTATCCATTAGGCTGTCTACCACAAACTTCAAAGAGACATATAGACAATTAACATTTCACCCAAGAGTCATCTAAATGTTAATATTCCCTTTTGATCTCTGAATTCATAGTTACAGCGACAGACAGGAACTGTCTGTTTACATGGGTAGCATCCAAGATGCACACAATTCTGCCCAAATAAATCTGTTAGTACTTGTGGCACCTCAGAGACTACTGCTACTACTACTTTCTATTACTTCACCAGTTTGCATTTGAAAGTTCTAGCCTGTTTACTATAAAGGGCCTTAATTACTATTCATATACATTTCTAGCATGACTTTAAAGGTCGGCTTTGGGCCATCCAGCCTGCAAACTGTTTAACCGAGGCCACGTCTACACTACGGGATAATATCGAATTAGCTAAAATCGGTTTTATAAAACTGATATTATAAATTCGATTTCATGCGGCCACACTAGGCACAGCAATTCGGCGTTGTGAGTCCATGGTCCGAGGCTAACGTCTATTTCTGAAGCGTTGCATTAGGACGTCATTCCGGAGCTGCACTGTGGTAGCTATTCTACATCCCTAGTCCCGCAGCCCCAACCCAAGAATGGGAAGCCCAGTGCCTGAATGCAAAAATCATGTTCGGGTGTCGGGATGCATCATATCTCCTCGGAAACCACGGCAGACGACTCAATCACCCCCTTTTTCCCCGATTGCCCTGGCAGACCAACGCACAACCAAGGAGCCCTCAGCTTTTTTCTCTTTTTTTTTTTTACAGCCACGCGATGACGGACCGTCGACAAGCAATACCAGCCTACCAGCACATCAATTCTTTTGCATGATAGCAGAAGACCATACACTCCTTCGACCATCGCCTAAATGGCAATGAAGAGGTTATCTGTTCTCTGTACTGTCTGTCCGCTATCAGTGTGCCCCTGGCGAGCATGGCCAGGGGCAAAGGCAAAACAGGGAAATACTTACCCCAAGTCAACTCCCTCCTTTTGTTTCTAAAACTAGAGTCGTCCTGCCTAGAATAGGGCAATGCTAGAGAGCACAGCTGCTCCGTGTCAGATCCCACCGAAATGATGAGCACCATCCATTTAAACACCGGGTGCCCCTGCAAATAACCCCAACCGTTCATCCCTCCTTCCCAACCTCCTGGCTATCCATGGCAGTGTCCCCCCCCATTTGGCATGAAGTTATAAAGAAGCAGGAATAAGAAACAGTGACTTGTTAGGTAGTAATAAAGAGGGGAGGCACCTCCGGTGCCAGATATGCCAGCAGACTACGGTGCGGCAGACGAAGCCCGCATGCGCTGCTACTAGTCCAGGCCGTCCAGAATCTTCTTTGAACACAGTGAAGGAGGGCTGATGGAGCTCACACCCCCATTGGCTATGATGAGGTAGTTACCCAGCCATTCTGTACCATTCCTGACTGGATGACCAGGAATCATCCTATTACCCAGGAGCCCCCCGGCCAACCTCACCTGAGGCAAGCCAGGAACACCCGCTGATGGTGAACGGATATCAGTATATTGTACCACTGCCACCAGTGAGAGGGAGGACAATACGCTCTCACTGCTTGCAGCCATCGCATCTACCACAACATCAGCTAGACATAGGTGATGCAGAAAAAAGTCAAACGATTCTTTCCCTTTCTTTCACGGGGGGCAGGAGTAAATTGATGACTATACCCGAACCATGTGGACAATGGTTGAAACCTCAGGCCCTGAGGAGCTCACCAAAACAAATACTCAGAGACTGCTGTGGACCTGTGGGAAGTGGATCCTCAGACCCCTCCCTCCTTTCATGGCGTCCATTCTGATTCTTTGGCTTCCGTTACTTCACACACCTGTGAGCCGGAGTTCTTTCAACGCTTGGCATTTCGTTTCTGTAACGAGCTCTGATAGAACAGATTTGCCTCCATACAGCGATCAGACCTATCTGCTTGTACGGTCATGCGGAGCTCTTTGGATTTGGGAACTGGCATCCCACCCGTGCTGACAGAGCTCCAGTGGCAAACAGAAATGTAATTCAAAAGTTGCCGGGCTTCCTGTATACCTGCCCGCTGCATCCAGTTCAGATTACTGTCCAGAGGAGGTCACAGTTAGTAACCGTGGGAATCCGCCCAGGCCAACCATCGATTTGCCAGCACACAACCCTAATTCGATATGGTAAACCAATTTAGCGCTACCCTCTCGTTGGGAGTACAGAAACCAATTTAAAGAGCCCTTTATATCGATAAAGGGCCTCGTAGTGTGGACGGTCGTGAACAGTTAAATCGGTTACGCTGCTAATCGGTTTGTAACCGTTAGGTAGACCGGCCTAGTGTTACCTGGAGCATACCAAGCTCTTTCGTAGGTCGGCCAGCTCTTCATCGCAACAAGCAGACAGTAGAGCAGGCTTCCAGTGTCCCCAGAGAAGAGACTCCAACGGATTACCGTCAGTGTGACATGCTTGATAAAGTACTCTAGCATGCCATACGTGACCATTGTTATATACCTGCAATGGAATCTATAGAATGTAACTCGTGCCAGAACAGCCGGTCTACACTAACGCGTTAAACGATTTAACAGCGTAAATGATTTAACGCTGGGACCGTCCACACTACAACGCCCTAATTGATAATAAGGGATCTTTAGAAGATTTCTGTAACTCACCCCGAGAGGAGTAGCGCTAACAATTAAATATGGATTACGGTTAGTGTGGACGGAAATCAACGTTATTGGCCTCCGGGCGGATCCCACAGTGCACCACTGACCGCTGGACAGCAATCTGAACTCGGAGCAGCGGGCAGGTAAACAGAAAAGCCCGCCAACTTTGAATACATTTCTTGCCAGCGTGGACTTGATCACCCGGTGGCGATGCAGTCTTAAACCAAAAAGAGCTCCCATGGACTGTACGGGAGATACGATCTGATCGCGTATGGGGAGACAAATTCGTTCTATCAGAGCTCCGTTACAGAAGACGAATGCCAAGCGTTTGAAAATCTCCAGCACAGTGTGCATACGAGCGAACGGGAACCAGAGACTCAAAGACACTCAGGAGGGAGCGGTACTGAGACTCCTACCTCCCACAGTCACAGCAGTCTCTGAAAAGTATTGCATCTTGGCTGAGCTCCCAATGTCTGTAGGTCAACACAGTGTCTGGCGTGGTTCAGGGAAAGCTCCTCAGTTTCCCCCACCACCTGAAGAAAAGGAAAGAATCATTCATTGACTACTTTCAGTGTCACCCGATGTTGTAACGATGCTGCGGTAGACGCATGCTGCAGCAGTGAAGAGCAGTACCTGCCCCTCCCTCTCCCCCCATTAGCGGCAAATGGACTGTACCGTCCTCATGAACGCTAACAATTGCATCGAGGCCAACATGCGGTTACTCCGTAGATAGGAAGCGCTAATAACCGCTTCATAGCAAAGCGGGCTTCAGCCCCTCCCCTTGGAAAAAGACGTAACACTGGACTGTCAAGCAGCACATGCGGCTCCTCTCCCCACACCGCTGATGCTTCCTGGATCATCGCGCCTGAGGCTGCTCCCCCCTCATTATTCACAAACCCAGTGTTCTTATTCCTGCATCTTTATAACTTCAGACACAAGGCGGACACGCCGACGATCCGAAGGTTGGGGAGGAGGAACACGGGTGGGGTTGCAGGGCACTCCTGTGAAAGACAGGAGCCGTGCGATACACTGTCTCCTCCATACACTTGCTTCTCTAATGGCCGGACGGTACTCTTTAGAACATAGGAGCGGATGACTCAGTCCCAGAGTCATCCCAATTTTCTTTTGCGTTGCGCCCGCGCCTCGGCAGGGGGCACATGAAGCTGGGACGTACAGAGAGGAGAGTCACATAGCCACCGCCTTTGACACTATTTTGCCAGTTTCTCCGGGCTAGACGTACAGACGACCGGTCAACCACTTCGCTTATGATAAGTAAGTAAGTGCTGCTGTGTTAGCGCTGGGTTCGCTCCGCCGGCATCCAGACACATACATGCTGGAAACAAAAGCGGAACGGCCTCCAGCCGTGCATGGCGTCTGCCAGGCAACAGGAAAAACGCGCGAAAGGATTGTCAGCTGATGTTTTCCCAGAGGAAGAATACTGACGACATTTAACCCAGAACCACCCGCGACAATAGATATCCCACCCCCAACCAGATGGGCGACTGGCGGAACTATGGGATACTACGGAAAAGCTCCACCAATGCCACCTCAGAAATCACGAGCCTCG
>NC_133769.1:316840494-316908274 GCF_003597395.2 Chelonoidis abingdonii | reverse complement strand
CACCCCTCCCTCTTCACTGTGTGCTCCAGAAAAGATCATGCTACTACCTGACTTGTCCATTAGCAGCAGCATGCTGGCTACCGCTCTCCCCACACCGCTTCTAATGTCCTTCCTTAGACCGTGATCCATCGCGCACGGGAGCTGCCCTCCCCACATCATTTTAATGTCAACTACACACTACAGGTTCTTATTTCCTTCGCATGCCTGTACACGACAATGAACTTTCAGGCACAAAACAATGGCCAGGACCACACTGCCACGGCAATAATCCCCGGAATAGTTGGCGCAGGCAGAAAGCAGAACCGCGGCAACATGGCAGGTTGTTAGCAGGGCAACTCTCTGACGTGAAATACCTACATAGGTAAGCCGACTATCTGCTCTCAGACACCACTGCGATCCTCAATACACTTGCCCTTGTCATTATCTACAGGCAAGGATGCTTGATCCTAATTTCTTAGAAACGCAATAAGACAAGAGTGGGATTAGCAACTCAGAGAACACAAAAAACGTAAAACTACCCAGTGAGTCCAATCCCAAATTTACTTATTGCCGTCTGCCCCCGGAGCAGAGCACCGAATTTCTGCACCAGGCTCCCAACTGTCATTGATACAGGTCTGGACCAGATACAGCAGCCGAGGCACGAAGATAAACGCGTCATCTCCATTGCCCAGTCTTCTCCCGCAGTAGACTGGTCACCACCAGAACGATCATAACACCACTCTACTGCCTATCATTGCCAAAAAAAGTGATATGACTGCCTGATGTAACGCACTGCAGTATCGCCCTCTCTGTCCGCCAAGCATCCATTACACATACATGCCTGGAAAAAAAGCCCTGAACGGCTCCCAATGCGTTTGCCGTGCATATAGCGCGCCTCTGCCCAGCGCCGGCCGAGATCAGCGAAAAAAACAGAGCGCGCGAACGGATTGTCAGCTGATGTTTATTCCCAAGAGAAGGAAAGCACTGCACGACATTAACCCCAGAATCCACCCGACCCGACAATAATGATTCCACCCAGAACTTCCACACACCGAGATGCAAAAAGGCGGAAGACGCCGGCGAAACTATGATACCTACGGAAAAGAGCTCCCCACACAAGGGACCATGGACGCACACCGCCAAATTAACGTGCTTAGTGTGGCCGCGTGCACTTGACTTTATACAAACTGTTTTATAAAACCGGTTTATGTAAAATCAGAATAATCCCGTAGCGTAGACGTAGCCTAAAGCATGGCGGACATTCAGGGCATGTAGCCGCCTTGCCTCATTGGTTGTGTGTGGCTTAGGACAGAACACCGTGAGGAAAATGTCCTGGTTGATATGTAAGAAAGACATCACCTTTGGCAGGAAGGTCAGATGGGGTCGCAACTGCAGCTTGTCTTTGTAGAAGACCATGTAAAGTGGTTCTGAGGTTAGGGCTTTAATCTCTGATAGACACTCATCAAGCCAACGTCACTGCCACAAGGAAGGCGATTTTCCACGATGGGCTCTTGTATCCTTTCCCACCTAAGGGTTCAAATAGCAGACCTGTGAGTCTGGAGAGAACAAGATTGAGGTCCCATTGCGGCACAGGATCCCTAATGAGAGGGAAGAGCCTTTTGAGGCCTTTCAGGAACCTGGTGGACATCTCGTGTGAGAACACTGATCTACGCTGGATTGGCAGATGAAAAGCTGAGATGGTAGCTAGATGAACCTTGATAGAAGAGAGGGCCAAGCCCCGATTCTTCAGGAGGAACAGGTATTCCTTGACTCCAGAGAAGAGCGTGTTGGGAAGATGCTACGCTCAGATGTCCTGTGGGAGAACCTTGTCCACTTCGCCAGGTAAGTCACTCTAGTGGAGGGTTTTCTATTTCCCCAAAGGACCTGCTGCACCTCCCTGGAGCAGGCTCGCTCCTCCAGGTTCAACCATGCAGCATCCATACTGTGAGGTGGAGGGAGGAGAGGTTAGGGTGCAGGAGGTGACTGTGGTCTTGCAAAAGAAGGTCCAGGAGGTTGGGCAGTGGCCCAGGGGTGGAAGGGCGGGGGAGAGGGGGGAGCTACTGCCAGATCCAACAGCTTACCAAACTAATGCTAGCGCGGCCAGGCTGGGGCAATCATAATGACTCAAGCCTTGTCCCTCTGGATCTTTGGCAGGACCTGCTGATGAGCGGGATGAGCGGGAACGCATACATCAGGACCTCCAACCAGGATAGGAGAAAGGTCCCTGGGAAAGCAAGGCTAAGGCCCTGCAGGGAACAAAATTCATGACATTTCCTGTTCTGCTTGGTGGTGAACTGGTCCACTTGGGGAGTTCCCCACCTCTAGAAAAGCATCTAGACCACTTCTGAGTGGAGCAACCACTCATGGTGAGAAAGACCCACTGAGGCGATCTGGCAGCGTGTTCCTGACGCTGGGAAGGTGATAGGCCTCGAGGTCGATCACATGCTGGATGCAGAAATGCCATAGGTAGAGTACCTCTTAAAAGACGGCCGACTAGCGTGCTCCCCCTTGCCTGTTGATGTAAAACATCGAGGCCGTATTTTCCATCAGCACTTGAACCACTCAGCCAGTTAACTGCAGGAGAAAAACCCTGCAGGCTAGGCCAACTTCCCTGAGTTCTTTGACATTTATATGCATCACCTCCTCCTCTGGGGACCACGCATCCCGTGTCCGCATCGCGCCAAGGTGCGCTCCACAGCTGAGGTCTGAGGCATCCAATATCAGTGACGCCAAAGGACACGGGCTGTTGAACTGATACCAGTCAGCTCTGGGGAACCAGGGTGCAGTATCTAGCCTGACTCATGAAAGACATGCCCTCCCACCAGAACTCTGCTTGAATCCAAACCGATCAGAGAAAAGGCTTGCAGAAAGCAGTGAATGGCATTGGGAGACACACCTACACCCCTCCTGACAAGGGTGACAAGACATCTCAATTTGCATACAGAATGAACAGCAGAGACAACTCCTCTAGCCTCATCTGCATGAAAGATGGGACAGGGTTTAACATACAGAATGAAGAACAGAGAACAGCACTGAACTCTGGGACCAGAAAAAGCAGGGAAGCACTGCATCATGGGAATTTCTGCTCCAGACATTAATGAATGTACGCCTGCCCACACCCAGCTCAGCAGTTATCAGACCAATTCTAGTAATGAATTCTTGATTGATATCCAAAACACTGAAGCAGCCTAGCTGGATTGTGAGCTCCCTGGAAGAAACCACCACCCATAGCCAAGAGTGATCAGCTCCTATTGTCTAGGCTAAAGAAAAACTCTTGAGTCATCAATTTACCCATAAACAAATCTAGTGTTCTCCCTTGAACCACTGTCATCTCTCTACAAAAAACCCTATCTATGTTCAAATAAGTGTTCTGATGCTTAGATCCAAACTATGCATCAGTTCCACTGGGACTCCCTCTTCTACTGACTGATTATGCTGGCGGCTCTGCCTATCTCCAGCACTCAGGACCCTGAGCTACCACCATCACCTGGGAACCCCGACCAGTTCAAGCCTAATGGACTGGTTGAGATTCCCTCTTTCTCTCCCTGTTTTCCTTTATTCAAGGTTAATACCTAAGGTAGAATATATGTTGGTTTAGCCCTCCTTGTGTGGTTATCACTATTATTCAATAAGTAACTTTTATGGTTAAGCTGGCTGCTTCTCTCTCTCTGAACTTTACTCTTTTGTGTTTTTAGCTTCTCCCATTTACTCTGCAGCAACAGTTCTTTTATCTAAGCTATAGATCCCTGCAGTGCCCAAAATACTGTGGGGTTTGCTCATCAAGTAGGTTACTACCAGCACAATTATTATGTGGGTATAGGGACATGCTGAATCTGGGACACATAAGGGTGGCAGCTTGAAAGTGTTGCTTGACCCAGTCCATTGAGCCCAGAGCCACATGGGTGTGGGGGAGGTCAGCTTGAAAGTGCTGCTTCATCCAACCCATTGAGTCCAGGGACGTAAAAGGGAGTCAGCTTGAAAGTGCTGATTGACTCAGTCCGCTCAGATGTGCTTTGTTTGTGTGTGTGTGTATGTTCGTGTGTGTTTTCGTGTCTGGTGGAACCCAGCCCTGGGGAACGTAGGTCCTGCAGGATAGCTCCACTGGGAGAAGACTTGGAGAAGGCAGAAGCAGAGCTCCATATGAAAAACACACGACACAAGCAGTATATTCATAAAATTACAGAACACCCCCCTACACACACAGAAGAGTTACCTGAATAAATGAACATACCCCAAAGTAACGGGCAAATCTGGTAACAGAATGGGATCCATCCAGAACTGTTCCGGGGTTAGTCCACCACTGCAACGCGGTGAGTACCTCCAGTGGAATGGTAACGACCTTGTCCAGGTGATCCCTGGACTGGGCATAGACCATAGCCAGCCATTGCTGGAGGAGTTGCATCTGGAGCATTGCATGGTAGATGTACATATATGTTGCCATGTAGCCCCACAGCCGTAGGCAGACCCTGGCCGTCGTGAGAGAGAATCCAGAGACTCCGGTGATGAGTCTGTCGTGTGGCAGAAACGCCTTCGGCCTGGCGGAGTCGACGACAGCCCCTATAAACTCTGTTCTTTGTACAGGGACTAATGTTGATTCTTCCTTGTTTATCAACAGGCCCAGTCTCCTGCATGTGTTCAGCAGCATCGCGATGGTGTCTTGGACCTGGCGTTAACTGTGACCAGCTAGTCATCCAGGTACGGGTAGATCAGGATACCCCAGTACTTGAGCTAAGCCACCACCATTCACATACATTTTGTAAACACCCTTGATGCCGTTGCCAGGCTGAAGGGGAGTACTGCAAACTGATAGTGCATTGTGTCCTTGAAAGACTGCTACACGGAAGTACACATCCTTCAAGTTGAGAGCAACTACGAGTCTCCCAGATACAGGGAGGGGATGATGGAGGCCAGGGAGACCATGTAAAACCTTAACTTCTTGAGATACTTGCTGAGGGTCTCACAGGTCCAGGATGGGCCTTAGACCCCGCTGGACCTTTGGGATCATAAAGTAGCAGGAGTAGAACTTGTTGCCCCTGAGGTCTAGGGGGGGACTTCTTCCACAGCCTCTGCCTGTAGCAGGCCTTGCACCTCCTTATGCAGTAGACTCTTGTGAGAGGGGTCCCTGAAGAGGGATGGGAGGTAGGGAGAAAGAAAACTTGGAGGGTTATAGCTTCTGCCACAGTACTGAGGACCCAACAGTCCAAAGTTATAGAAGCCCAGGCCAGGAGAAAAAAAGAAAGGCGGTTGGAGAACCAGAGGGGGGCAGGATCCAGGACAGTGGCTGGAATGTCACTCTCCAGCGCACCCTCAAAATGCCCGCTTCGACCCCTGCTGGATGCAGGAAGAGTCGGCCTGTGTCGAGGTAGAGGGCTGCCGGCCCAGATGGCGTTTATAGCCCTTGTTTTTCTTCTGGAAGGGCTCTTGGCTAGGCTGACTGCGCTGCTGGAGAGGAGGCTGTGGCTTAACCCGCTTCCTCTGCTGCCCCAGGGTGTATAGGCCCAGGGTCTAAAGCGTAGTGCATAAGTCCTTCAGCCTGTGTAGCTTATTGTCTGTTTTCTCCACAAGCAGAGCTTGATCATCTAAGGAGAGGTCCTGGATGTACTGTTGGATCTCCACCACCAAGTCCAAGGACTGCAGCCACACCGCCCTCCTCATCGTTATGGCTGAAGCCATGGTCCGTGCCACAGAATCAGCCCCATCCAAGCCTGCCTGCAGTGCTGCCCTCACCACTCCCCGCCCCTCTTCCAGTATGGCCTGGAACGCTTTTCTGGGGTCCTCCGGGAGAGAATCGGCAAATTTGGCCATCAATTGCCAAATATTAAAATCACAGGGGCCCAATAGGGCCTGATTCGCCACCCTCAGCTGTAGGCTTGATGAATAATAAACCTCTCCCCCAAAAAGGTCCAATTTCTTTGCCTCTTTATTTTTGCGAGTAGCCCCCAGTTGTCCCTGGCTCTCTTGTTAGTAGTGTCTGTAGTCAACAAATGGGTTTGGGGCAGGGTGGGTATAAAGATATTCATACCCTCCTGCAGACACACACTACTTGCGCGCCACACTCTTGGAAATAGGGGGTAATGAGAGGGGGTCTGCCAGAGGGCCTTGGTAATTTTTGCCACTCCTAGTATTGGCAGCGTGACTCTAGGTGGTGCTGCTGAGCTGAGGACATTGAATAGGGTGTCTGAGGGCTCCTCTAGCCCCAAGTTCAAGGCTACCCTCCTCAAAAGTTCCTGATGAGCCTTGGCATCATCCTGGTGGGACTGTGGGCGGGGTCCCATGATGGCCTTATCAAGGGATGAGGAACAGGATGCAGGTACAGCAGGTGTCACTGCCTCTGTGCCCTGCTCGGCATGGCCTTCTTCCCCAGTCTGTTGCATCTAAAGGGTCTCATGCCCACGGGCCTCTGTCTCAGGTGGGTGGCAGACCATGCCAGAGGGTGACAGACTCGCGACACCGATTTATGACCTTGGGATGGCTGCATGAACCCCCATGGGTTCCAAGGGCGCCACGGCATGGGCCATTGATCCTGAGGCCACAAATAGTGCTGGCAGTGCCAATGGAGGACCTTGCCCTGCCTGCAGGGGTTCTTAGTCTGACTCCAAACCTAGGGATGGAAGGCCATGTTCTGGAGACCGGGACCACATCGATGCGGGCGTCTCGGTCCCAGCAGCATCTACTGCCACACTCCGAATGGGATCTGTACATGGGCGATGATCCACCGCATCAAGATCCTGGTGACCGGCATCAGAGTTTGGTGGATCCGCAGTGGTACCCTGGCTATTCATGCCAAATGCTTCCCGACCGGTGCCGGTCCATAGAGTGGGAGCAACTGCGTGACTGACACCATGATGACAAGCGTCAACACTGGGTACAATGACCTCTGACTATAGGTTGGTGACTGGTACCGAGAGTCCTGACAGAGGCTTCCGCTGAAGCAGCATCTATCTGAAGGCGAGTGATGCTCCTGGTACCGGGGTCACGGGGATGAATGTGCCTCAGTAGGTCTATACTATACCATTGGCAACCAACGCTCAGAGCCAACAGTGTGATGGCTGGAGTACCAGAGACCAGCACCAAGGTAGCCCTATATCCAAGATGTGGTGGCTCTGCAGGGCGAGCACTGGTGGTACGCTCCCTGAGGTGGTGAGCAGTGCCACACTGACGGGGACTGAGGTGGTGATGCAAAGACCTGGGAGCTACTGTCACCTGTGTGGGTGGCACCGGGAGGGACAAGATATTGTTGCCCACTTGCAGGGCCCCCTGGGTCTATGGCATTGCCAGGTGCCGGTCTCCCGTGCCACTATCTGAAGTGGCTGACGCATCCCATGATGGGCTAAACGTGCACAACTGAAGCTGAGGCTTGACTCTCACTTGGAGGTGATGAGTCACCCTTTGTGGGTCTAGGCTCGCCTCCTGCCCTCTCCTTGCCCTTGCGATCAAGAGAACTACCTCTCCCTCTTTTTACTGGGTTGTGCCACAGAGGTGGACTGCTGTCTGATGACAGTACCCGCAGGGTGCTCTGCACCAATACCATGATGCTAGGTGCAGAATCCAATCTCGGCTGCTCCAGTGCCGGTGTCAGCGCCGACTCCATAAGGGGTATGTACAATAGAAAGGTTCACAATGAACAGTTCTACAGAAGAAAAGGTTTGCTGAAGCAAAGGAATGTTCCAGCGCCATCACTGGCGGTAAGAAGGAACTAAGGTTGGAGGGTGCAGGTGGCACCCGTCATACCGCTACAAACATGCACCACTCCAGGGGGCGCTAGAGCCAGTCCCCTACGGATATCACTGAGGGAAAAACTTCCAGCACCAGTGTATGTGACAAGCATACACACTTAACATGGAATGAACATGAACAACATTTTTCAAAGAAGAAACTGGCATTTCAGATTAGCCTTGCACATTTTTTTCTTGCCAACTCCCTTATTAGTACTAATACTACAATAGATAGTGTATGTTTGAAATAATAGTGTCCTTACTCAGATGGAAAGTGGCAAAGGAACTTACTGACTTAGGTGTAAAATTAGTCAGTTAAAACAGTGTCCCAGCCAGCCTGCTGGATACCACGCACAGAATGACCAGCTTCATCTGACACAGTCTTCTCACCCTCTGCCATGCTGGCAGCAACACAAGGCCAGACACTTAGAGAGGAGAACGTGTTGCAGCAACACAGTTTTCTGATTGACAGCGTGACATTCAAGAGAATTTTTGTACCAACTCCCTGATTGAACAGTTCCATTGCAGACGGCATCTGCTTGTGAAAGGAAAGAGCAACTCCCAATGGAAGGACACTGATGATCCCTACTGGGCAGAAAATCTGAATGGCTGTGAAAAATACCAAGTGAGAAACAGCAGTGTATGATAAAAGCCTAGAGATTCTCTAGACCATGAGTCTGTTATTGGCAGGAAGGGGAGACTTAGACCTGAAACCATGTGGGAGGAGGAAGGGACGTGGAAAAAGACAGAAAATGAACTAAAGCAGTCTCCTTAGTCCTACCTTAATAATCTTGTCTGTCCCGGAAGTCAATAACCATCCCCTGGTTGCGTCGAAGTGTACATGGACAATGTTGTGCTTACTGTCATGGAAAGTGGCTGTGGGTGCACGTCTAAAGAAAGATCAAAAATCAAAATCAAGGAGACAGCGACTGCAGTATTGCCCTGAACTATTCACAGAGGAGGAAATGAGAATTTGAACACTAATGTAAGTAATTGATTTTCTTCAGTGACTCAACTTAATTATTGAGCAAGAGGAGATGGCTCCACGGTCTCTCTATGGCTAGGCCTACATGGCACACCACTAGTGGCGGCTTGTAGCTACATGCTGCAGTGAAAAGTGGGCTGCTCCCATGCTGTGGTGTGAAGCTACATGTGTCAGTGAAAGGCTCTGGCAGAGGGGAGCTGCTGCTGCTGCTACTGGACCCTTTTCCTGCTGCCTCTCTCTGCCAGAGCCTTTCCTTGCTGCCAGAGTCTTCCATGCGATAGGGAAGCAGCGGGATGCTACACGGCTATTTTTAGTCATGTAGAGGGGGCAGGCACTGCTTGGGAGTGTAGTGAGCTGTGGAGGGGACATACCCACAGGGTTCAGGTGTCTTTACTCATCTAAGCAGTACCTCCCCATCTACACTGCTATTTATACCTGTGCTAGGGATGTGTGTAGTGTACATACTCTGCATGCCACCATAAGGACCGTGTAGTATAGACACACCCTATGAAGGATGACCTGTAGTTCCTTGGAACCATAGTTTTTCCTTCAGAGATAGAAAAATCAAAATTTCCCAGGCAGTTACTTATCTTTCAGATGAGATACTGAAAACTTGAGTGTACCTGCTTCGTGTGGACAATGAAGACACTAGGGCACTTTTGATCTTTGCTTGACCAGTACTGCATTGCACTGTGCATCTCCCCAGGAGTGTCTGAGTTTTAGTAAACCACAGAAGATAGAAATGGAAGACACCTTATGAGATCATCCAGTACATCACCACTGTCCAGGCAAGATGGTTCCCTACAGCAGATTATCCAATGTTTCGTTCAGCCTAGTTTTAAATTTCTCAAACAATGGGGTTTCCAGCACTTACTTAAAAAGCCTATTCTATAGCCTAATGGATTCCATTTTCAGGAAGCTTTTCTTTTTAGTTAGCCTAAAGAGGTTTCTTTTAATTTCATCCCACTACACCTAATTATACCCTGCTTTACCACACTAAATAAAAACAAAACACCACTAAAAAGTCAGTTTCCTACAATTAATAGTTATGTGGTATGCCAAATGGGACAGGTACTGACTGAAGGCAGGGGTGGCTCTACACATTTCGCCACCCCAAGCATGGTGACATGCTATGGGAGGCGCTCTGCCGGTCCCGCGGCTCCGGTGGTCCTCCCGCAGGCATGCCGCCCCGACGGCCAGTACAGTGCCCCCCACTGCATACCGCCCCAAGCATGCGCTTGGCGTGATGGGGCCTGGAGCTGCCCCTGACTGAAGGGAAAGTGAGTAGGCCTTGGTGAAACAGTATGGTGCTATGACAGAAGCTCATCTGGCCCCAGGCTGGAATCTCTGAAGCAGGGTGGGCTTCATCTCTCAAGAGACCGACCAGTACTGCAAGATGACCATCTCTGTGAACCTCTCAATGACATGTTAGGCTGGGAAGTGCAGCCCATTATGGTGGCCAACTTTGTAAGTACGTCTGTGGCAAGACAGGCTGGGAGATGTAGTTCACAGTCTCTCTCCCCACAGAGGGATTTGTGACAAGGCAAAAATGTGAAAACAGCTCCCCTTTCATATTCAGGAGGAGCACATCAGGAAAGAAACAGGTAGGAAGAAACAAGGACTGTTTAAAATCCACTGCTGGAGGATTCTTCTACTTTGCACCACCTCTTTAGAAATGACTTCATATTTCAGTTTTTCCTTACTGTGTCCAACTATGTACTGCAGTCTTGGTAAAAGCCACAGTTTAAGCCTCAGGCAAAATAAACTCTTTATTTTGCATAAAAATCCCTCTCTCTCCACACTCCATTTTTGGGGGCATCCCCAGATACAAAACAGATGTGTACCACAAGTCCTAGTATTCCAAACAGCAGGACATTCTACCAAGTTACACACAAGAAAGAGAAATTAGGAGCTAATTAAATGAATTCCTCTGACCCCCAGAACATTTTTGTCGCTCTTTCCCAAACTCCTTCCAAACTGTCTTTCTTTCTGGTAATGAAGTACGCAGAACTGAACACAGCAACTGAGTCACAAGAACACTATAGTTGTATAAAGGAGGATACAAAGTCCTGGTGCTACACAGAGCTATAGAGACTGATGGTCTGACCTGATAAAGGAAAAAGCACTTTATACAGCTCTGTGGCACTCCCATCTGGTTGACTCTGAGCAGAGTGCAGTATACAGGAGTACAGCTTGAGGAGTTCTGTAACTCATTAGCCTAGTTGCCTCAGAAGAGGCTTATAGTTCAGACTCACTCCTCATCCGTTATTGATTCGTGACAGCTATCGCAGACTCTCACTTCAAACTCAAATCCCATCAGTGGTATGGAGGAGCGCTTAGAGCTGCATTTGCCACACACTGCTTTCCCACACTTCCGGCAGTGATGCTGAAAAAGGCAAGTCAAAAAAGGATTGGTCAGAATGGAAAAAGCAAAGCACAGCAGTGCTTAGCTTAACTTCTCCTCTTAACTTCACCCATTCGCCTCAGCAGAACTCACCTGTGGCAACAGCAAGTTCTCTGAACCCCCATTTAGGGCAGAAGGAGAAAAAGCTGAATAGTAGGAAAAAACTAGTCTCAATTTTGCATTTCATTACCTTTCACTAACAACTACATCCAGCTAAGCATCTGGGGTAAGCCAGCTAACGACGGCCAAATGGGGGCAGTGTGGCCTAGTTGACCGAGCACTGAACTGGGACTCGAGAGCTGGGTTTTGTTCCTGGCTCTGACTCCGGCCACTGGGAGACCTTGGCCAAATCACTTCCTCTATACCCATTTCACAGATGGGGAAGTGAGGGACAGGGATACTGACCTTTTTAGAGCATTTTGAGAGTGGTGGATGAAAAGATCTACGTAAGAGTTATATTATGATGTGGTGAATTTAGATCACAGCTATTTCACTTACTTAAGTCTGTATCACTAGCTTGAGTAAAGATCTTTGAAACCTTTTCTCAGCCTGGTATTTTGATCAGGCAAAAATCCTCAGACTGGATATTCTCTTTTGTGCGGGGGGAAGGGGGTGAGGAAGAGTATTCTCATTAGTGTGTGGGCAAATCAATGCATGCACGCCACATCAGTGTTACAAGAATTGCCTGTGTATCATTAGGAGACCATCCTTTTATCAGTATTGTACAATTACATTCAGGACACTGGGCAAATCCTTCTGCCTCCTCAAATATGATTGACATACGAACACACATGTAAACATACATTCCTGACAGGCAGCTCATTTGGTCCCTTTTGCCACTTTTTCAGTCTCAACAAAAGGACCAGGAATACCTTCAAGCAAAGCGAAACAGAGTAGGATCTCACATACTGAGCTGGGCTCTGGGATCATGTATTAGGATTATAGGGGACAGCGAGTTTCCCCTCCCTGCTGGCTTTGTAACACTGGAACGCTGCGTTGGTTACTGTTGGAGGGCCAGATAACATATCAGTGTTAAACTGAATGCCTGACATTGCCCATGTAAACACCGTCCATCTAAAGTCAAGTGAGCAGATTCTCCTCAGCTTTCTACAATCCTTCCTAATAAAACAGGCCTGGAAATGCCATTGGCAATGTGACAGTTGCTACCTAACACTGTCCATTTTTCTCACACTGCAAACCGTAGACTAGTTTTGCCAATAACTGAGCAGCTGGAACAGCAATTATGGACACTTGCCTTGGAAGGGAAAGCAATGCCCTTTTTAGTACACTATTATACTGGTTCCATTTGACTCTTCAGACGTGAGATTTGGGCCACGTTTGTTTGTACAGAATCTTCCTGATGATATTAAGTAAGATTCATGTCGCTAAACCCACATGCAACTCAAAATTTACCCAAGCCAATGTACAGGGTGCATTTTCTATAGAAATGGATTGCAAAAAGTGCTTCTGTTTGTGAGGGCCAAGATATTCACCCATCACCAGGCCTTTACCTGCCCACTCCCGCTCTCTTGGAATGAGGGTAGCTAAATGCCTTTATCACCAAGCAGCCAACGGAAAAGTTAAACAAGTTCCTATACATCTGAAAAATGTTAAAATATTTCATTGAACTATCAGGTATATCATTCTCTTAAATTACTTCCTCAATACAAAACAGAACAAACCTGTCTAAGGCCTATTTTCTTACTGTCCCACATCTGTTTAAAATTCCAGAAGAAAGGCTGGTCACACTTTTGACAGGAGTCACTGTCCAACCACTCTGGTGTCTGTAACACAAAAGGGTTATGATAAATAAGCAGAAAAGCTTCAGGTAGGAATCCAATAGCAGAACAAGCCATGTGGCTTCTGTTGCAATAAATTAAACAGTGTTATGCTGAACTTGTCTAGAAAAACAGTTTTTCAGCAAAAGGTCATTAAAAAAAACAAAACAAACAACCCAAATCCACACCAAAGTGTTCCCTGGGATTTATTTTGCTGTGTTCTGAAAGTTTACACAGGAGGAACGTTTCTCACCATAAAGTAGGATTCTATTCTGAAAGAAAGGCCAACATTTGACAAAAACATGGATGCTTAAAAATCAGACGCCTGGAATGAATGGTGTGATCCTGAGCACTCTCAACTGGCTCCACTGAGCGTTGCAGGTACTCGGCACTACTTAGACTCAGGCCAGGGCCCCTGCAACTCTCCCTAGACCTACTTGTGAGTGCTCAGCACTACTTAGAACCAGGTCATTCATTTTTAGGTGCCTAAACACTCAAAGTTTGAAAATTTTGTTCAATCTTTTTAATTGTAATTGGCTTTTCTGAACCTCCTGCTGTCAGACTGTTGTGCTTCAAGTCTCATGTGTGGGGATGGCAGGCAGAACCTGAACAAGCCTGAACAAAAAGAAAGGTCGGCTCCATCCTGCTTTTACATTTATATACTAAAGCTAGCATTTATTTTTAGTAAAATCTTGTATTTTCTAATGCAGTTTGATCTAATGCTATGCTTGTCATGCTGTGACCGAAGTGGGTAAGAGTTACTCCTGGGGGAATTCTGCATTATTGCGCAAGGCAGAATTTTGCAGAGAGATTAATGTTGTGTGTTCAGAATTTCCTTCCCCCACCCACAGAAATGGACTGCAGAGATGTTGGCACCCACTAGGGGCCACTGGGCCTGGCAGAGCTCAGTTCACAAATAGAAGACAAGGCCAGGGGGAGAGGGAGTGGGTGTGGACTGGAGAGTTGCCTGCAGCTGCAGTTCCCAGCGTACCCTGAAGGAAGAAGACAGTATGCAGGGTACGCCACGCAAGCCCAGAACCCAGCATCAGTCTGTTTCTCCCTCTGGATCCCCGGGCTCTAGGAGGGTAGGGGGTGTGAGTGTCTGGGCCGAGGGGGGTCCTACAGCTGGGCTCTGGGGGAATAGGAGGTGAGAGAGTGTCTGGGTCAGGGGGACCCCCGCAGCTGGGCTCTGGTAGGAAAGGTTGTGAGTTTCTGGGCAGAAGGGCCCCCCAGCTGGGCTCTGTGGGGGAGGGGATAGAGAAACAGGAACTTGGTTGTCATAGGGGTCTCTAATTCTATTCCTGGAGGATTTGCAGGTGTATATGTATTGTTACAGACAGAGTTGCTGACAGGTATTTTGAAATAAATTACCAAAATAACTGAAACTGACACAATTATGTAGAGTTAATTTTGACAAATAAAATTTGCAGAATTTTTAATTTTGTTGGTGCAGAATTCTCCCAGGAGTAAGGAATGGAGAAACCTCAGCAAAGGCTATCCTCAATAGCCTGTAACCCTCACCCAAGCCCTGACATGAGGAGTGATGACAATGACTCAATTCTCTACTGGGAGGGAAGTCTGGTAAACTAATGCTTCCCCTATCAGGCCCCCTGCTGACAGCAGACAACAGGAAACAACTAAGTGACAGCAGCAGTATTGGCAGGGGCCTGAACTCTTCAGGTGCGCTCTCACCTCCTTGCCATAGTTTGTCTTTGGGAAGCAGGACAACTCCTCTCCAATATGCAGCTTCCCCCTCTTGTGTTTCCCTCCCTCTATCCTTTGTCTTTCTACTGCATCCCCACCAATAGGGCCCCTCCTTGAAGCTGCTGCTGCATTCTCTCATCCCCCCTCACCTCTACCTTTTGCAAGGCTGCTCTAATATAAATACACATTAATCCACTTTACACCCATTCCTGACTATTGGGTGTAGAAGAGGATTGTTTAAAAAACAATGCATCCCATGAAGTGGGTATTCAGCAACGAAAGCTCATGCTCCAATACGTCTGTTAGTCTATAAGGTGCCACAGGACTCTTTGCTGCTTGTTTAGAAGATTGCCTTATTAAGTACAAACCCAATTAAAAGGAATGGCTTCAGAAGATGCTTGGGTATCAAGCATTAAGGATTAAAATGCACAACATTATAGTTAAATAAGGTTAGATTATGATGGAGTTTAGCAAAAGCAAAAAAGCAAGGTAAAGCTGATGAAATCCTTAAACTTAAGCCTTCGCTCCAGCGCCCTACGATCGAACAAGTCCTAAAGGAACTGCAGCTTGCTTTGTTAGGTTAACTCAAAGGCGCAGCTGCTTTAGGGGTAAGTCCCCACTCTACTTTTCTAAAAGTAACCAAGTCTTTAATTAGATGTGTGTTCTGAGAAAACAGGGCTTTCATCTACGCACTGAGGCACAACATTTGAAAAAGACAGATATCGCTTGTGACAGTAACTGCTCAGTAGTAAAATGGAAACCACTTCTAGCCTCTTTCAAATGTTCCTTTATGGCCTTTTAAGATTGACAGATAAAATAATTTACAAGAATTAAAATATAAAATGACTTAATTCCTCCCTTGTGCAATTCCAGAGACATGGTAGAAGTGGTAATATCAAAGTGAATACCACACACACACACACACACACAGTGGAAAATCTAATCAGTGAAAAATGCCACCAAAGCAATAACCTGAGCATTTCAAGAAAAAAGGCACTTCAGAAGATAGCCCAAGGCAAAAGAGGTTATACTAAAATCTTAAGGATTAGTGTTTTTGAGTCAATGTAGCAATATATATATATATACTCCCTCCTGACAACAAGAATGAGCCAATATAGACATAGCTGTTAACACCTGATTACAAACACTCATTTAGCTAATTATATTTCTTACCCACTTTTCAACCAACTCACACACAATAAAGCAGTTTGTTTTATAACAAAGCACTTTTCAGTTTTAAAGCTTTGTAGTTGCCTTTGTAAAACATTAAGTAATACGTTATTTCTGAATGTTGAAGTTACACCAAAAGGGCAAGAGCAGTTAGTTACCTGTGGCTGGAGGCTCTTCGAGCCGTGTGGTCCCTAGCTGTATTCCACAGATGGGATATGTACATGTGCCATGTGCCAAAGTTTAATTTTTTTTGCAAGCAGTGTCCATTGGCCTCCTCATGCTCTGAGCCACGGGCACAAAATGTGGTGCAGGCCGACACTTCTCCAGTTTCCCATTCTTACCACAGTTCGTTCAATCAATCTGCTACAGAGGGAGCGGAGGATGGGTAGCAAATACAGATGGGGACCACACATGAAGAACCTACAGTTATAGGTGGGTAACCTCTTTCTTCTTTGGGTGACGGTCCCTATGCGTATTCCATATATGGCAGATTAACAAGCAGCAGTCAGACAGACAATGGGCACAAAAGTGAGAGTTTACGGTAGTACAGCAATCTCAGGTGTCATTAGCAACAATAATGGTAAAAAAAATTCCCACAGAAGTGAAGTTTTTATGTGGGTTGTGTTCCTTTCAAGTGCAGATCCACACTACAGAATGACTAAAAATGCTGTCATGTAACTCAGATCTGCCCACAGTGGATATCAGTTGCATGACCTTACTTTAGTGATTAAGGCCTTGTCTATGCTCCAGAAATGGGCCAGTTCAGCAGTTAAGTGTAGTTACACCCCATATGGTAGACTACACAAACTGAAGTTTGCAAGGATTGATTTATTCGGGGTTTACCCCAGTTACAATGAGTGCAAACCCTGCATGTTCTTGTCAACACCTAAGGTTCAGCACCATTGCAGCTACAGAGACTACAGAACTGAGGCTACTCTCAAGCATACATAAGGCACAGAATGAATTTACTACTTTTTTTATGTTAGCCATAGAAAGCCAATATGTTATGAGTGTGCAAGAAGGATTCTATTCTCTTAATAAACAATTGCTTTGATGCATAATTGCCAATCAGTTACACCTGTCCAAAACTATTAGCAGTAGTGGGATTGCACAGTTGTAACCCAGGGCCTAATTTAGTGATTTTTGGCAAAGGTAGAAAAAAGAAAATGGACTCAAATAGCAATCTGAGTTTCCAGAACCGGTTGTTTAAAAATCAAACATCCATCCTTTCACTTGCTAAACTGACAGCCCTGGATACGAACAGATTTGAGTCACTAGCGTTTCCACACACCCCGCCCCCCCGTCATTGCTAAAACATTAGATTAGGACTTTGGTGTAATCTCACTACCTCTAAATTTTGCACAAGTGTAACTGACTGAAATTTAAACAATCATTTTGATGCATAAAAACAGAAATCCTACTTGCACACTTTTAACTCCATAGGATTCCGTTATTGAAAAACACAGACAGAACACATTACAATGTCCTCTTCAAAGAGTCACTTTTCAGAGCACTCAGAGCACACGCTATTTAGCAATATACATAAAACACACCCCCTGCTACATAACTACCCTGAATTACTAGATTACACACAAAACTATACATCTTCACATGTGTAACAACTGGAGCATTCCTAAAATACTAGTTTATTTTCTAATCTTTAAAAAGATACCAATCAGATTCAAATTACATGCTTTAGAAAGGCCCGAGCTTCTTAGAGGATGAACAAGAGATAGATATCTACCTCCTGTCTCTCAACATCCATATTCCAGATAACAATTCCACCATCTGCACCACAAGAGATGAGCTGTCTTGTGTGGGGAGCATAGGAGAGACACTGAACTTTATCGCTGCAAAAGAAACATACAACATCAGTTAGTTAAAGGTTTAAAGATATGTCCCAAGACAAAGTAACTGGTTTGCCATATTTTTCTCTCTTGGCTCATTCATGTATAAAATTCACTAATCCTACAATTCCAGTTAGTAGATTATATATTATATACTGTACCATGTCCTCTGAATTTGGTCCCCATTGGGTAGCACACCACTTATTAGAGGAGGATTTAAAACAAGATTAGTTTCCAGACATAACTATTACTTTTCCAGTTAGTTAGGTTGGAGATCTTAGCTTCCTTGAAAGCCATGGTTGCATTGTAATTTAATGACCTCTGAGAATACAGTCCCAAATACCTATAACCACTATGGTACAATGCTCACGCTCTCTCAGAACAAATGTGTCAGTTATTGGTTAATTTGTTAAATCCCCACATGGTGCCTGTGAATGAAGCAATGTAAAACCCAACGTTTTCTAGCAACTTGAAGAGAAAAATAGTTTCTAAGATGTTGCTGTGAGCATTCAAATCTAACACTAACAAATTAAAAGAATTTCAAATAGAATAGAACTGATAAGGCTGCCCCAGATCTTCCTAACATTTTGAGATTTAAGTTTTAGAAAAATGGACTATTCCTCCTTTTAGTAATCTTTGTAAAATATGAAAAAAAAAGTGCGCTCAGCTCTACAGAAGAGGGAAATATCAAGGCCCAGAAAACTTACGATCTAGGAGACCAAGGGGGAAGGAATTACTTGAGCTCACTTTGTTTTCTTGCACTGGTCTTTTTTGGGGAGGTCTCCAGAAGAAATGGATCTTCAAGGGGGGGGGGAGGGAGTTAGTGCATGGAGCCCTGGTCTACACTACGAGTTTAGGTCGAATTTAGCTGCGTTAAATCAATTTAACCCTGGACCTGTCCACACGACAAAGCCTTTTTGTTGACTTAAAGGTCTCTTAAAATCTATTTCTGTACTCCTCCCCGACGAGGGGAGTAGCACTGAAATCAACATTGTCAGGTTGAATTTGGGGTAGCGTGGATGTAATTTGACTGTATTGGCCTCCGGGAGCTATCCCAGAGTGCTCTACTGTGACTGCCCTGGACAGCACTCAACTCAGATGCACTGGCCAGGTAGACAGGAAAAAGCCCCAGGAACTTTTGAATTCATTTCCTGTTTGGCCAGCATGGCAAGCTGATCAGCACAGGTGACCATGCAGTCCCAGAATCGCAAAAGAGCTCCAGCATGGACTGAATGGGAGGTATTGGATCTGATTGCTGTTTGGGGAGACGAATCTGTGCTAACAGAACTCGGTTCCAAAAGACAAAATGCCAAAATATTTGAAAAAAATCTCTAAGGGCACGATGGACAGAGGCTACAACAGGGACCCACAGCAGTGCCGCCTGAAAATTAATGAGCTCAGGCAAGCCTACCAAAAAGCCAAAGAGGCAAACAGCCGCTTCGGGTCAGAGCCCCAGACATGCTGGTTCTACGATGAGCTGCATGCAATTCTGAGTGGGGGGTGCCACTACTACCCTACCCCTGTCTTTCGACACCTGCAAGGGGGGAGTCTCACACAACAGGGATGAGGATTTTGGAGATGAGGAAGATGAGATGGAGGAGGAGGCGGCGGATAGCGCACAGCATGGAAATAGAGAAACCATTCTCCCCGACAGCCAGGAACTGTTTACCACCCTGGAGCCAATAACCTCCCAACCCGGGTTCATGGATCATGAAGCCAGAGAAGGCACCTCTGATGAGTGTACCTTTGTAAATATAATGCATGGTTTAAAAGCAAGTGTGTTTAATGATTAATTTGCCCTGAAGACTTTGGATGCATTCCTGGCCAGTACAGCACCTCCTTTTAAATGGCCTACCCAACGGGTGCTTGGTATGGGAAAGGAGGGCGCTGCTGTTTAAAACCATTGCCACGTTATGACAGTTGAAGAAGCCAAAAGACTGTGGCTTACTATGCCTGCCTGCAAGCCGAATTCTGTTACTCGGCCCTGCGTGTGTTCTCTCACCCCAAACTGGCACACCCTCAATATAAGAAGCAAAATGCGACCTTGTACTGAAAGCACATGTGCTATGTAATGTTAACAGCTTGGTTCACCGTGAAAGAGTCTACCCATTGTTTTCCAAGATGTGCCTTTTTTAAAAATACTCTTTTTTCCTCCTGCAGCTGCAAGTGTTTCAACGCTCCCCCTCTCATCTCTGTCCCAGAGGTTAGCGCAGATAAGGCGGCAAAAAAAACTGCACTCGCCATGAAATGTTCTGAGCTCACACAGTCCTCCTGCACTGAAAGAGCTCAGCAGAATGCATGGAGGCAAATAATGTCAGAGTCCAGGAAAGCAGAAAATGAACGCGAGGACAGGAGGGACGAGCGAGATGAGAGATGGCGGCAGCACGATGAGAGGAGACAGGATGCAATGCTGAGGCTACTGTAGGGATCAAACCAATATGCTCCGGCGTCTGGTGGAGCTGCAGGAAATGCAGCAAGAGCACAGACTGCCATGGTAGCCCCTGCCTTCCTCCCCAAGTTCCATAGCCTCCTCACCCAGATGCCCAAGAATGCGGAGGAGAGGAGTGGGGCTCCAGCCACCCAACCACTCCACCCCAGAGGGCTGCCCAAGCCACAGAAGGCTGGCATTCAATATGTTTTAAAGTGCAGTGTGGCCTTGTCCTTCCCTCCTACCCTCACCCATGTTGGCAGTTATTCCCCTATTTGTGTGATGAATTAATAAAGAATGTATGATTCTGCAACAATATTGACTTTATTGCCGCTGCAAGAGGTGATTGAAGGTGGGAGGGCAGTTGGCTTACAGGGAAGTAGAGTGAACCAAGGGGGCAGGTTTTCATCAAGGAGAAACAAACAGAACTGTCACACTGAAGCCTGGCCAGTCATGAAACTGGTTTTCAAAGCTTCTCTGATGCGCAGCATGTCCTGCTGTGCTCTTCTAATCATCCTGGTGTCTGGCTGTGTGTAATCAGCAGCCAGGCGATTTACCTCAACTAGCGACCCAGTCATAAAATGTCTCCCTCTTACTTCTCACTGATATTGTGGAGCACACAACAAGTGGCAATAACAATTGGAATATTGGTTTCACTGAAGTCTAACCGACTCAGTAAACTGCACCAGAGCACTTTTAAACATCCAAATGCACATTCTACCACCATTCTGCACTTGCTCAGCCTATAGTTGAACAGTTCCTTACTACTGTCCAGGGTGCCTATGTATGGCTTCATGGGCCATAGCATTAAGGGGTAGGCTGGGTCCCCAAGGATAACTATAGGCATTTCAATGTCTCCAACTGTTATTTTCTGGTCTGGGGAGTAAGTCCCTTCCTGCAGTTGTTTAAACAGACCAGGTTCCTGAAGATGCAAGCGTCATCCAACATTGATGTTGATGAAACGTCCCTTGTGATCCACCAGTGCTTGCAGCACCACTGAAAAGTACCCCTTGCAGTTTATGTACTGGCTGCCAAGGAGGTCCAGTCCCCAGATAGACTGAATGCATATCCCTATTGCCTCACCACAGCTAGGGAATCCCATTGCAGCAAAGCCATTCACTATGAGCTGCACATTTCCCAGAGTCACTACCCTTGATAGCAGCAGCTCAGTGATTGTTAGCTACTTGGATCACAGCAGCCCCCATAGTAGATTTACCCACTCCAAATTGATTCTCGACTGACCGGTAGCTGTCTAGCGTTGCAAGCTTCCAGAAGGCTATTGCCACTCGCTTCTCAGCTGTGAGGTCTGCTCTCATCTTGGTATTGTTGTGCTTCAGGGCAGGGGAAAGCAAATCAAAGTTCCATGAAAGTGCTCTTACGCATGCAAAAGTTTCGCAGCCACTTGGAATCATCCCAGACCTGCAACACTATGCAGTCCCACTAGTCTGTGCTTGTTTCCCGGGCCTAGAATCCATGTTCCACAGTATGAACCTGCCCCATTACCACCATGATGTCCAAATTGCCAGGGTCTGTGCCTTGAGAGAAGTCTGTGTCCATGTCCTCATCGCTATCATGATCATGCAGTCATCGCCTCCTTTTGCAGGTTCTGGTTCTGTGCATACTGCAGGATAAAGCGTGAGGTGCTTACAACACTCATAACAGCAGCGGTGAGCTGAGCAGGCTCCATGCTTGCTGTGATATAGCATCTGAGGGAAAGCAGGAAAGCAGAGTTGCTGCAGAATCAGTAGATGATGACAGATGCCACAAGAATAGATATTTATATCGAACAACGAGAGGACCTGTGAGGTGAATTCAAGGCACCAGGAGACCAGAATTGCAGCGGAAGTGGTGCCGGATGATGGTTAGCACCATGCACATTTTCCAAGAACCCGGGAGCCCACGACAGACAACATGGAGAAATTTGCTGTTGAGGCAGTATCAGCAGAGCAGAGTTGGATCTGAAGCGGTGTATGACAGTGATGATGGTTTGCAGTCCTACTACACCGTCTGCTGCCAGCAGCACCCAGGACACAACAGTGGTGGTGTTGGTGAGCTAAGTGGGCTGCACATTCGCTGTGGTATGGTGTCTGAAGGAGAGCAGGAAAGCAGAGTTGCAGCAGAAGCAGTGTATGATGAGAACAACGGTTTGCAGTCCTATTGCTCCATCTGCGGCCAGCAGCACACAGGACACAATAGTGGCGGTGTCAGTGAGCTGAGCTGAGCAGGCTGCATGCTTGCCATGGTATTGCGTTTGCGCGGAAAATAGGTGTGAAACGATTGCCTGCTGTTGCTTTCATGGAGGGAGGGATTACTGACGACATGTACCCAAAACCACCCACAACAATGTTTTTGTCCCATCAGGCACTGGGAGTTTAACTCAGAATTCCAATGGGCGGAGGAGGCTGTGGGAACTGTGCGACAGCTACCCACAGTGCATTGCTCTGTAAGTCGATGCTAGCCATGGTAGTGAGGATTCACTCCACCGACAATGCGCTTAGTGTGGACATATGCAGTTGACTGTATAAAATCCATTTCTAAAAATCGATGTCTATAAAATCAACCTAATTTCATAGTGTAGACACACCCTGAGAATAGGTCAGAATCTTCACCCCACAGTTTGGCACCAGCATTGCTTGACACCAAGCCAAGTGCATACTGAGAAGTGCTTTAATACTGGTCCATTATCTTGTATATGGATGCTCCTCTATGTAGCAATGCTTTTAGAAGGCAATTTGGAACAGTGCCACTCTACTGTGTATCTATGACTTGCTAACTCGAAGGAAGCACTGTGTGGAAATGCTATCTTTACTGTGGTTCTATCTAATGCAATGCATTAGATCACTGAACCAGCATGTTCTCCAACACTGTCATACTGCAAATAAGATACAGAGGTTTGCCTGCACATTAGATGTTGTGATGCTACAACAATGGGCTACGGCAGGGCATGCAGCAGTTGGTTTTAATGTAAATAGACATCAGGATTGAGTGTTTCTGTGAGGAGTGGTACAGAACCACAAAATCAAGGCAGCCCAACCAGCCAAGCAGAAAGTTCCTGTCATAAACAAATAGTAGGAGTTAATAGAACAGCAGTACTTTATATCTCTTTTGATTGTAAAGGGTTAACAAGTTCAGTAAGCCTGGCTGTCACCTGATCACAGAACCAATCAGGGGACAGGATACTTTCAAATATTGAGGGAGGGAAGTTTCTATGTTTGCTGTTAGAATTTGGGTTGTTCTCTCTGGGTTCTGAGAGTGACCAGACGTGCAACCAGGTTTCTCTCCAATCTCTCCGATACAGGCTCTTATAAGTTAAAATAGTAAGTACTAGGTAGATAAGGCGAGTTTAGGCTTATGTTTTTTGTTTTCTTATTTGCAAATGTGCATTTTGGCTGGAGGGAGTTCAAATTTGTATTTTCGCTGAAAGGATTTTTAATTTGTACTTGTATACTTAGGCTGGGAGGGTATTCCCAGTATCTATAGCTGAAAAACCCTGTACCTAATCCATCTTAAATTTACAAAGATAATTTCTACTAGTTTTCTCTCTTAAAAAGTTTTCTTGTTTAAGACACTGATTGTTTTTTATTCTGGTGGGACACCCCAGGGGACTGGGTCTGGATTCCACCAGGGAATTGGTGGGGAGAAGAAAGAGGGAAGGGCGAGAGAAAGGTTAATTTTTCCTCTCTGTGTTCAGGATTACTTTCTCATCTCCAGGGAGAGTCTGAGACGAGGGTAGATGAGAAAGGAGGAGGAGAAGCGGTGAATTTTCCTTCTGTTTTTATGTGATTCAAGGTGAGAGGGAGAGAGAAGGAGGGGGGAAGGTGAATTTTCCTCTGTTTTGTGATTCAAGGTGTTTGAATCATAGTGATCTTCCAGGGTAACCCAGGGAGGGGAAGCCTGGGAGTGGCAATGGTGGGGGAAAGGGTTTACTTTCCTTGTGGTAAGATCCAGAGGTTCTGGGTCTTGGGGTTCCCTGGGCAAGGTTTTGGGGGGACCAGAGTGTACCAGGCACTGGAATTCCTGGTTGGTGGCATGCGCTACAAGTACTAAGCTGGTAATGGAGCTTAGAGGAATTCATGCTGGTACTCCATCTTTTGGACACTAAGGTTCAGAGTGGGGAATTACACCATGACAGTTCCTTTGAACAGTCAGTCTGCACAGTCACAGTAATTCAATGGTTGGAAAAGCACACGTGTGAAATTAGTCTTTAATATTGAGTTAGACCAAAAGTACCAAGTCATCTCCTCCTCTCTAGATCTATTAAGTCTGGTTCGTACCTCTAGTGTATTCCCCTTTACAACAGCAGGAGCCAGTTCTGCCTTGCTCAGTTGCTGATGCTTAGGAACACACATTTAACACGTTGACAAATGATGGCTAATTAGACAGAGCACCTTGGGTACAGCCTGGATTCTACATACATTCACATTTTAAAAATATTTGGTTGGCATGGAGTTTAAGTGGCTGGTACTCCAAATCTTGTGCTCCTTCAAGGGGTGGGTGAAGATAGAACCCGATAGGGAAAACAACCTCTCATTAACTGTAGTTAATATTGGTAATATACAAAGATACAGGAAGTCACACACAAATCCCATGCACAGACACAAGAATATACTCCTTGGTTCTGCTTCATTTTGTTTTTCTCCCCTAAACCAAGGAGGAGGGAAAACTCTTCAAACGTACTTGTGTCCTTGTAATTCAATGGCTGTTCCTTTTCTTCCTCCTATGTCCCACATAATAATGGAATGATCTGAACTGCCTGAGAACAAAACTCGCTGCACTGGGTCCCAACAAAGAGCAGTGACACCACCTAAAACAGGAGATAGTACAGTTATTTCATTACAACTGAAAGTGGAAGGGAAGAAGGTAATCAAAAGTGATTCTCAACTTAAAGAGATGAGACTTAAGTTTAAACACATCCAACACACTGCAGACTTCTCAACTGAAAGGTCTGGCACAGAATGAGCCACACTGAAAAGCCTAGGAAACCAGAACCAAATTCTAATCCTGCGTTTCTGTTGGTGCAGAGCCCGGTCCCAGCTCTGTAACTCATGCAGACTGAGCCCAGTGAATCCTGGGATAGGAAGTTACCTCATGAGTGGTCAAAGAGCTGCTATGTGGACACTCATCTCCACACCCTGCAGGCAGAGTTTGTGATTAACCGTGGAGACACTGGGGAGTAATGAGAGGAGATGCCACCACAAAAATTGCAGGATGAGAACTGAGCAGCCTTGCCTCACAGCTAATAATTCAGTGGGTTGTCAAAACACTTCAAACCAGTCAGCGGTTGCTGAGGATGTGGGAAGTGGAGTGGAAGGCCAATATGGAGGTCCACTGAGGCCAAAGAACAGCCATAGGAGGAAAATAAATTGATCAATGAAGAACGATCCATCAACTCCCATCTCCATAGGCATCTGCTACATGGTGGGCTGACACAGCAACCACCAGGACAATGCAAGAGCCCCAGCAGCAAAGTGACCAGTCAGCTCCTGCAACGTGTACTGTACTTTTAAATGTCAACTCCTTACATGCTTCTTGTCACATCCTGGAAACACTGCACACAGCATTCAAAACCCTGAGCAATTCAATTGACTACAAATGGGACTCCTCACATGCATGTGTGTTAGCAGGATTGGGACTTTATCTACTAATGTCTTCCTCTATCAGGGCTTTATTTGTTGTTGCAGCACTTTCCCACCAAAGTACTTTAAGGTGCAGAATTTTCAAGATTTAAGTCAGGGTTCTCTCCTGTTTTTAGTAATACAGAATTACCACCCTTTACCTTGTTGACAGTTTAAGCTCATCTATTGTGCCCCACAAAATACAGACATTTCTTCAATTCAAACCATCACAGCTGCTTACAAATTCAGTTCATCCCATGGTAATGCAGAGCCTATATGAAGAACCAGAGATGATTATTTAACTTTAAACTGTACCTGTATGTCCCTTAAATGTTGTGACAAGGCTGCAGTTCTCTTGCTCTAGTTTGAGAATGGTTACCTGCCCAGAATGATCACCTATAAACACATGTCGGGTCTCAACATCAAATCTGATTGAAACCATTGAGGAATCTTTTATAAAGGCTAGACAGAGGTTCTGAATTCTGAGATGTATCTATAAGAATATGTTGCATTTTTATGAAGTTACATAGCAGTTACTACATTTTTTGTTTAAATACTAATTATTGTATTACACTGGAATCTTAGTTGGAAATAACCGCTATTATATTTGAATTTACAGTACGCCCGTCGCAGTACCATTGCGCTATCTAGGATTAGAAACAGATCAGTTACCTCTAGGAAGATGACTCTTTCCTTCTAAAATGGTTTCTAGTAGGTGGCAGTGGTTGTTCTTTGACAGAGCTGGTTTGTGTCTTATGACATATTTGGGGAAATGCCAGTTTGAACAGGTGCATCCTGAAGTGTGGTCTATACATGGTGAGATTACAACTAATTACTGGAATAATCCTTTTTGACAAGTTGTATCTCCTCAATCTAATTTTAGTTGCACTTCATATTTGAGGAATGGGTTATTACAGAGGTGGGCAAACTATGGCCCCCAGGCCATATCCAGTCCGCGGGACCCTCCTGCCCGACCCCTGAGCTCCTGGCCCGAGAGGCTAGCCCCTGGCTGTTCCTCTTCCCCCACAGCCTCAGCTCACTGCGCCACCAGTGCAATGCTCTGGGTGGTAGGGCTGCAAGCTCCTGGGGCAGCGCAGCTGCAGAGCTGCGGCCTGACCTGGTGCTCTGTACTGTGCGGGGCATGGCTGGCTCCAGCCAGTCCTGGTGCAGCCACGCTGCCAGCCAGTGCTCCAGGCAGCGCGGTCAGGGAGCATGGGGGGGTCGGATAGAGGGAAGGAGAGTTTGAGGTGGTGGTCAGGGGCAGGGTGGGTCAATGGAAGGGAACAGGAGGCGGAGCGAGATCCAGGGTGAGGGAGAAGAAGGAGGAGAAGGTAGTATGGGGCAGAAAGGGCAGGGGAGAAGGGGTGGTTTGAATGGGGCAGGGGTCCTGGCGGGGGAGGAGTCAGAAGAGAGGGAGTTTGGATGGGGTAGTGGGGGGCAGAAGGTCTGGTGGGCAGTCCAGACAGAGAAGGGGTGAATGGGGTCATGGGGTCTGGGGGCAAGGTCAAGGAAGGAGAGGGGGGTTTGATGGGGCAGCGGGGGGGGCAGTTAGGGGCGGGGCTCCAGGAGACAGAGAGCAGGGGGGTGAATGGGGCAGGGATCCTGGGGGGGCCCTCAGGGGATGAGAAGCAGGGAGGGTCGAATAGGGGATGGGGGCTGTGCCACACCTGGCCGTTTGGGGAGGCACAGCCTCCTCTAATCGTCCCTCCATATAAAATTTCGGAAACCCGAAGCGGCCCTCAGGCCAAAAAGTTTGCCCGCCCCTGAGTTAATTAGCATTGACAGGCTGCGTTGCACTAATGTCTTTTATAATCAAAGGGTACATTCACACAGCAAAAGGCCCACAACAATGAGTCTCAGAGCCGGACACAGACTTGGGCTTGTGCTACGTTGCTAAAAAAAACAGCCACATAGACGTTCCTGCTCCGGTTGGAGCTTGGGCTCTAATGCCAGGGAAGGGGTTGAGTTTCAGACGTGAATGTCTACATGGCTATTTTTAGCATTGAAGTGCAAAACCTACAAATGAGAGTCTAGACCAGGGGTCTCAAACTCCTGGGCTGTGGGCCATCTGTGGCCCAAGAGCCTCCCCACTGTGGCCTATGGAGGAGTCACAGAAGGAGGAGTCACAGGCCCCCGTAGTGCTCCTCGCCCCCCCCCGCCCCACCTCCCATTGGCTGGGGAAGAGGGACAGATCTCATCACTGGTTACCGGGCTGAGTCAGCCATGGGGGCAGCATCACTTTTTTCCACAATAAATATAAACAGGTCAAAATACTGAGCACAACTATCTGATGCACACCTTGCTGCAATCCTGAAGGTTTCAACTGCTCAGTCAGGGAGGCCAAACATCAACAAACTGACAGAACTGAAGCACTGCCAGGTGTCTGGCAAACACTAAAAACTAACACGCAAAGAAGTTGTATGACAGCTTTATTATTTCTAAGAAATTCAAAATAAAAAATGCAGTATAAACCTTTTCTTTTCTGATCATCATCTTCAGTTACATTATTGGCCTGCTGGGAGGATTTGAGGACTGACACTGGCCCTAAGGTAAACTGAGTTTGAGATTAGGGTGACCAGATATCCCGATTTTATAGGGACAGTCCCGATTTTTGGGTCTTTTTCTTATATAGGTTCCTATTACCCCCCACCCCGCCCCGCCCCAATTTTTCACATTTGCTGTCTGGTCATCCTATCTGAGACCCCTGCTATAGACCTAGGCTCTGAGTCTCTCTCTCTCTCTCTCTCTCTGCTGCATGTGTTTTTTTTGCAATGTAAACATTCCCAAAGAACTATGTACTTCGAAACAAGAGGCATAGCAGAGAACAGAGACTGGAATTAACAGGGTAAAGGGGTTGTTAGCACTACCAGTCTATTACTTATATTTGGTCGTGTTAATATAAACACAGGAGCGGCCGTTCTGACATGATCTAAGGGTCCAGTTCAAATGGTATCCAAGCTGTGGGAAGACTTCCCAGACCCTTAAAGGGAACTATCCAACAGAAGTGACAACAAGATCCTGTGTTAATCAATACTTAACACTAATAAGGGAAAATATTTTAGAAGTGGAATTTACTCTTCACTATTTATACTTTTTTGCATTTCATTCAGCCTGGATAGGGCAAAAAGGCTGGTCAATTTCACTTGTTTGTACAGAAATTGGTTTCAAATCAATTTGATCTTCAGGTTCTCATAAACTAGTAAAATGGGCTGTTAGTGCACTGTAGACACTATAAGAGCACAGTTTCCCTAACAACTCATTGAAATCTCCATTGTCTCAGTCTTTCTAAAAGACTGGTTTTTAAATTTACAGTGTATCACTGATCAAAGGAGAGAGTCTCGACATTTCTTCTGTCAGGCAACTAGGGGCAGATCTTGGAGAATTAACCTGTTTGCGAGTAACATTTTAGGAATCATTTACTCTCCAGCTGAGCCCATATTTCAAAAGCACATTGTTCTGTTCCAAGGTAGAGAATGTGCGCTCATTATTTCATATTAAGTCATTTAATTTTTGCCATGTGTGCGCACACGCACAGACCTGATCATTGACCTACTTTGCTGCTATTATAATTTCCAAAAGAAAAAGTGTGTTTTAAATGAAGCTCCCATCAATCTCTATCTTACCATTAATGAGACCACAATAGGATGCAGCTTTTAAGAATGGATAGGTCACAGAGTTTAGAAATCTATGTTTATGCATGAAGTATATTTAGCTTTAAAGTGGACAAAGCTATGAGGGCTGACCATTTTTAACTGAGTTTTAAAAATTATTTCCTTGTAAGGTTTTGAATATAGATGGTTAAGATGATGCAGGCCTGAAAACGGCTGTTTTAAACAAAGACGTGCCAAAGACAAAAGAATCAGAGAAAAGCTAAGATTTAAACAAAGGATACTGCAGGCCGCAGGCCCCCGCACTGGTGCGATACCCTCCGAGCCGCTGCCCACTCTCCGAGCAATGCCATGTGAATTGCTTGTCCTGTCCTGTGCTTAACACCCATTCCATCTCCAGGACAAACAGAAGCATCATAACCCTGCCTTGGTGAGCTGGAAAATCAAGCAGAAAAAAAACAGACATATAACACTGAAGAGTCACTCCTCTGCTATCCAAAAGATCCATGAAGATTAATCCCTTCACACCAAACCACTTCTAGGGTCCAATCCTGCAAGCCTTTATTCACATCTGTAAGTCTAACTGATGTCCTAACAGGATTGGTCATGTGACTAACTGCATATGTAACAGCCCAATCTTGCAAGCCTTATGTCTGTATGATACAATAGAACCTCAGAGCCACAAACACCAGAGTTACAAACTGACCAGTCTTATTTGGAACTGGAAATACGCAATTAGGCAGCAGCAGAGACCAAAGAAAAAGTAAATGCAGTACAGTACTTTGTTAAATGTAAACTCCTAAACAAATAAAGGGAAAGCAGCATTTTTCTTCTTAGTAAAGTTTCAAAGCTGTACTAAGTTAATGTTCAGTTTTAAACAATGTAACATTTTTAAAATGTTCAGAGTTACGAACAACCTCCATTACTGACATATTCATAACTCTGCGGTGCTACTGTAATATACTTTTGCCTGCACTTGCATTTTTCAGGAAAACTCCCATCACTGCAGTATCACCATTGGTAATACCATTATGGCAGAACTCAAGGCTGGGATTTTTTGACTTACTGAACAGGCCTCGATAACACAGTGGTACAAACACCCATGCCCTGTCTACACTCCCAGCATTGTTATCACTGGTGGGACCATGCAGGTGGAAACGCAATCACAGGTTTTCTGAAGATTTAGCGTAGACAGAGCCTTAAACTAAAGAAGAATTTTAACACTGTACACACATTGTTGGAGTCCTGGTCACAGATGACAAATCAGAGTCAGTTTGATTCAGCGCATCTCATTGTGCAAATAGAAAATGATGAGGGATCTGCAAATGCAGCCACATGTCAGGCAATGTGCCTGCAAGGTTCTTTACTCCCACCTCTTTTTGGCTTTTTCTGTTCTGCTGTTCTCGATGGCTTTTAAGGCAGACCAATAGGCCTGGTGCCATTGGCAGCAGCAGTTTCTCCTGCATTTGGGTTGACTTAGGCCTGGTCTACACTGGGAGGGCGGGGGGGAGAATATCGATCTAAGATACGTAACTTCAGCTACGAGAATAGCGTAGCTGAAGTCGACGTATCTTAGATCAACTTAGAATCACTGACTTCACGTCTTTGCGGTGTGGGATCGACAGCCGCCACTCTCCCGTCGACTTTGCTTCTGCCTCTCGCCGAGCTGGAGTTCGGCAGTCGACAGGAAAGTGATCGGGGATCGATTTATCGCATCTACACTACATGCAATCCCCGATAGATTGATCGCTACCCGTCAATGCGGCGAGTAGCGTAGATGTACCCCAAGTCAGCTTTTAGGTGAGCTTTGAAACTGTGCTTATATTGCTTTCACTGGTCCCCCAGCACATGTGCTCCCATTTTCAACTGTCCATAAAGCATGGCTTTGGGGAGTCGTATTGTCCAGGCATATGAGGTGAGCAGCCCAGCCAAGTTGCTCCTCTATGATCACAGATTCAATGCTAGTCATGCAGGGGCCGGTCCAGGACTTTGATGTTTGGTATTCTGTCCGACCACTTGATGTTACAGGTGAGATGCAAACAGTGCACATGAAAACTGCACACATATGGCACACCAGATAGTTATTGAAATAGGATGTTGAAAAAGTGCAATATAAAAATCACAACCGGTCAATATCAATAAAACAGCTGAAAATAGATTTGTACTTCTACATAAATAAAACCCTCAAGGGGTTTTAACCTAAGAAACGGCACTCTACCTATCACTGATTCTTTAAATCAGTGACCTCTGGGCTGAACTGTGAAGTGCTGACTGAACAGATTTAAGTAAAAAAAGTGGTTTGAAAAACAGCTTACAGATTTATTCTTAGCTGTATCATAACAGTGAATGCCGTATTCCTCAATACACAAACCTACTGCTTTACTAGTGTTCTGGGACTTTGGAGACATATGTCAGGCAAAGTAGGCTGCTTGTATCTGTTTATGTGAAAGTTGACACTGGGAAGATATCAAATATCTTTGCAGCTGTATTCTAAACTGGTATTTTTTTAAAAAGCAAAATTACTCAGAATACGATGCTCAAATAAAGCACAGATTTTTGTTGTTGCATACACTACACAAATATATGCATATTGTCTGTTGAATCCTATGGAGGAATTTGTTCTAGTCAAGGATGTAAAATCAGTGTAAACATCTGTCACTAGTTCCCCCCCTTTTCAAGATGAGGTTCCTCAGGGCCTGGTAACACAATTAACACATGTGGCTCTAACAGTGACCTCCAAACTTCTATAGCAAATGGGCCAGTTTACTAGACTAAAACTTAAGCTGTATAGTAACTCCTCACTTAAAGCAGTTCCTGTTAACCGTTGTTTCATTATTACACTGCTGATCAATTAGGGAACATGCTCCCTTCTAATGTCGTTTCACAGTCGCCTGCTTCGTCTACTGCTTGCAGGAAGAGCAGCCTGTTCCAGCTAGCTGGTGGGGGCTTTGAACAAGGATGGACCAGCAGCCCCCTCCATCAGCTCCCCACTCCCCTAAATTCCCTGTGCAGCAGCTGCCAGCAGGCTAGCAATTGCAGCTGTCCCTCCCCCCACTGCCATGTGCTGCTCCTGCCCTCTGCCTCAGAGCTGCTCCCCGAGACTCCTGCGTGTTGTGCTGCGGGGAGGGAAGGAAGAGGGGGGCTAATGTCAGGGTGTCCCCCCTCCCCCTGCATACCGCTTACCTCATCTTTTATAGAGCAGTAGGGACACACCAGGGCTCAGGACGGAGGGAGCTCCCAGCAGTTGTGGTCTCAGCAACCTGATCTAATTAACAAGGCAGTGTACTGAAAGGGGAAATGCGCATATCTCCCTCCATTCCTGGTGCCTTGTAGAGTAAGAGAGTTAACCCTTGAGGGCTCAGCCAATTGCAAGTTCATCATTTAGCAGTAATGGAAATATCCCACCCTATGACTCCTCCTCCTCCACCTCAACCAAGCTTTGCAATCATCATCACTGTGTACCAGTATTAAATTGTTTGTTTGAAACATATACTGTGTATATAATATGGTCTTTTGTCTGTTGGAAAAAAAAAATTCCCTGGAACCTAACTTCCTCATTTACATGAATTTTTATGGGGAAATTGGATTCGCTTAACATCGTTTCTCTTAAAGTCGCATTTTTCAGAAACATAACTACAACATTAAGTGAGGAGTTACTGGACCAGGAACATGTCCCATTCAGCTGCATATACTCTAACCTGCAACAGAGTTTGAACCATTCCTATAGGCCTCCAAAACCATTTTGTAACCTTGAAAGTGGGGCTGAGAACACAAAAGATCAACTGAATTTTTTTAAGCCAGTACGTCCTGTATTTAATTGGTCAGAAGTGCCAGTCTTCATCTATTGAGCTCACTGAGATACAGAGTGGTGCCTCTCTGGTAAGCCTGCTGCAATGGGTGGGGGAAATAAGAGAATTTCCCTTGCATCAGTTACGCTGCATCATACTGCAGAATTTTCAGGCAATGGCAGTACTGAACACTAAATCAGGAATAGCAAGAAATCTGTATGTACACATTAGTGTATGTCAACGTAGACACATGTATGAGCATTGAGAAAGGTGGTAGGGTAGCAGGACAAGGAAGATTTCAGCTTACTCTTCATCTCCCCCACTAATGAATTCCATATAGGTTCTGATCCTGCAGCCTCCAATGCATGCAGGTAAGCTTATTGTGCCACTGCACTCAATGAGACTTTTTTAATTTAAATCAACTAAGGGCACGTGTGTAAGTGGATCAAAGCCTTACCAGCATATTCGTCACTTGCATAAATTGGGGAGTGTCTGTAAAACCAATCCAGAGTCTTAAGATATGCACATACATCTTACTTTGATTCTGTGTACAGCACACATTAACAAAAACCTACTTATATTTTCTTGCTTGATGTTATAACACACCAGAGAGCTTAAGTGAAAGTGATCTGAAGTAAGACTTTTAAAAGCAAAAAAAATGTGTTTCACCTTCATTCTTGAAGATCCAGATTCTTTTTATGCTTTCAGGGGTATGTAACAAAGTGACCCCAAAGAACCATCTCTTGAAGGAATGATTGTCTTATTTTTAACCTTTCTAAACACAGAACTTTGAAATAATTCACATTAATCTTTTGAACACTAATCAGTGTTAGAGGTTTCTATGCGGAAACACCATACTTATATGATACAGGATAGCGTTACCTACATGTCGAAGGAAGAGATACAAGGAAAAAAAAAAAAAAAGGACTAGTCATCAGTTGACATTGAATTTATGATGAATACTGGTATAACACACCGTTGTGACCTAACAAACAAGAGTAAGGACAGCTAGGTCTTTTAGAAGAGCCCATTAGCGAACATTATAATGCTATTAGGTGGAAGATACGGATTAGTTTTGCTTGATCTTAGAGTAAGATATCTATACTTCAAAATGTATGAGAGACTGGTCTCTTTAAATATATGTGGGCATTTAAGATAAAGGGGACAGGATTTTTAGATATTGTCATTAGATATGCTGGGACTGCCAAAGATTCAAATAGAAAGATTGGATTTTAAAGAATTTATCCGGGGAAGGGGGAACCCCACACCAACACATTTCCGACTAAAACATTTTAAACAAATCATTTTTTTCCACTCTTGTAATCTCAGAATAAACATAGTATAGTATCAATCTAATGACAAACCAAGGTTTTATATTAGTAAATCAATAATTACAGGAAATAACACTTCCTTCCTTTCTACTGCAAAAGAGAAAGGTTTGTTTTTTTTAAAAAGCAATTGATGACATTAACAAATGTAAAATATAACTCTGCTAACGAAGACTGATCGCATTTCTTACCCTGGTAACCTTTGACTGGTGTCATCTTGTTGTAATCTTCTGATAAAATAAACTCCTGTAAAAATAAAAGAATGTTTAGAAATGTGAAATATTTGCAAATAAGTCTGTGCTCTATTTGAATTTACAGAAAATATAAATTTTCAACCAAGTTCAAATCCAACATTAGCTAGAATTTTGTTGTCCAATACAAACAGTTTCCTTTAAAATAAATACATGACTAGTAAATTCCGCTACTACCAGAGTATTTCACCTTTGCAGTCTGCCCAGTAAGTGATTTCACAATAGTGGCATTTGAATGAAATGGAGGTGGAAAAAGTGGCAATCAAAACATTTAAAAGCAAGCTGGCCCAAGTTAATGACTTAGCTATTAGCCAACAACATGCCACAGAACGGGAGACCTGGGATCAAGTATATCCCAAATAATTTAGTTTCTCAAGCCAACTGGGGCTTCAATTCAATTTGTGTGTCCCTGTGTTCTACTGCCCTCTCCTGGTTAAACATAGGTCAGAGCCCAGGTACCTGTAATTTAATTTAGTGATGCAATAGCCCTAGTCCAACCCCTTACCAGTGTTAGATTATTCCTCTTCATTGTGTTCTATCTAGTTTCTAATCTCAACAGATCTGTGTGTTGGGAAGTTTTGATAGATATTAAGGCCATATTTCCTTTTGCTTAATTTCATCCCACTGGTGATTCTATATCCCTTTCTACCATCCTTAAACTCAGTATTTCTCCTTTTTTGGTGTTTACATGAGGCTGCGAACAGTTAAATCTGTGTATATGTGGGATGCCATGGATTATTACAAGCTCTCTCTAGATGGGAGAGGAGGAGTGGTATGGAACCTCAGTTAAGCACTTGTTTGCCAGTTATGTTAGAGGAGGTTGTCAGCCTCCCAGTGCTGCTCAGGTTTGTGCTGATTTAAAAATCAACAGAAGTTATATTAACAGTTTAAGAACTATTTATGAAAATATCAGCATACAAGAAAACCTGAAGAACAGTCTCCAGCCTTTGGAGCACAGAGCGGCAAACCCCATGCAAGTTAGTATTTACAGGGAGCACCGCTGTCCTTCATCTGCTTGAGTTTTCTGGAAGAACAGATCAAAATATGGGAAATTAAGTGGCCTCAATGAAAAGAATCAGATAGAAGTCTTGTGATACTGGACTGCAAATAGCCTAATACCCAGATCTCAGAGTTTGTGTTTTGTGGTAGGATCGTATGAATTAATTCTCAGATTGATGGTAGGTACAGATACTAAAAAAGTGACTTATAATGGACTAGACAAAAAACAAGTGAAAGGGATATGTTCCAGCAGTATGGCATAACTTTGGGGCTGAAGCTCATGGAGTCCTTTCATAGGGAAATACGTGCATGAAATGGGTACAGGCTTAGTCAACACTCATGAGCAAGTGAGAGAAAGCTAAAAGTGCACAAGATAGCAAGTGCCAAGAGACTTCACGAGAAGAAAAGAGCAACCATGACACTGGGGGAAAATCATCATCCTTATTGTGACTTCAGTGAAAGAGAAGAGGATCACAGAGACTGAAATAAGTGAAGGTAGCACAGAGTAAGGGGAAAAATGAGACTCAGAGTCCATCTACAATACCCGCTGGACAGTAATCAATCTAGTGGGGATCGATACGCCATAAATCGACCCCCAAACATTCTCCCGTCGACTCCTGTACTTCAGCACCGCAAGAGGAGCAGATAGAGTCAACAGGGAAGCAGCAGCAGTCGACTCACCATGGTGAAGACACCACGGTAAGTCGATCTAAGTACATCGACTTCATTTATGCTCTTCCCTAAGCTGAAGTTGCATAACTTACATCGATTCCGCCAGTAAAGACCAGGGCTAGGTAAAAATGTTTAAAATAAATGAAGTTTTAAAAGCCACAGAGTACTGGGGTATCCAGTTTGCAAGAACTGCCAAAACAATGAATGAATGACTAGTACTTCAATCTACTTGTAAAGAAAAGTACATTGTATATAAAAATTAATAAAAGCCATTCTTTGACTAGAGACTTGGTAGTTATTTAAAAATAGCCAATGTTTCCCTATAGCTTTCAAGTTTCACAGAATAACCAGGGTATTCTCAGATCTCACTGTGAAGTAGCTATAGGTCTATGTTAACTCTTTAAAATGGTGGCCAATTTAATCCAAAATCAGCCTGCAGTAAAATGGCTCTGAGATAACCATTTCACAATAGGAACAGAACAATCTTCCTCTAAAAGAGGCCATTATACCAAGGCACTGGATATGATCCACTAAAATTCAGGTCAGACTAATGAATATTACAGCCTGTCAGTCAAAGGTTACAAACACTGGACTGAGAAATGAAATGTGACTAGTTTGTCTTACCAGTTTATGCAGCAACAGAGCACAAAAGCAAGTGTGTGATGTTTGCAGGTTTCCTTGGCAAGTTAATTATAATTGCGCTCTCTTGACTTGTCCTACTTCACCTACTGTTCTCTTACTCTAATCATTTCACAATGGCTATCCCCTGGCACCAGCAGACTACAATTCAGAGCACAATTAACAGTGTAACAAATCTATTAAGTGCGCTGAATTTCTAGTCCAAGGTCACCCTGACACTTTCTCCCTCACAGCAGCAAGAAACTGCTCCACCATTAATGTTAGTTTTGATTAGTTATTTCCCTAAACATCCTAACAATCTAACCAAAGCATCAAGTGCTTTACAATAATGTTAATTTAGACCAAGGTTCCTTAGTGTGAAGAGTTATTTAACTTTCCTGATGTTATCTGAAAAAAATAAGTCAGCTTTACTTGCCACAATGTGTAACTGTCATAAACAGATAGCTAAGGGTTAATGCTTCTTTTACCTGTAAAGGGTTAACAAAGGGAACCAAACACCTGACCAGAGGACCAACCAGGAAACAAGATTTTTCAAATCTCAAGGGAGGGAAGTTTTGGGGGTGTGTGTTCTTTGTCTCGCTCTGCTGCTCTCTAGTCTCTGAGAGGATCACTCTATCTCCAGGCTTTCTAATCTTCTATTTCCAAGTTGTGAGTACAAAGGTAGAAAGACAATAGGCTTATATTGGATTTTTTTGATTTACATGTGTGTAGTTTGCTGGAATGTTTTAAATTGTATTTCTTTTTGGATAAGGCTGTTTATTCATTTTTCTTTTAAGCCAATAACCCTGTATATTGTCACCTTGATACAGAGACCATTTTTATGTCTTTTTCTTTCTTTTATAGAAAGCTTTCTTTTTAAGACCTGTTGGATTTTTTTTTTTTCTAGTTGGGCTCAAGGGGATTGAGTTGCAGCTCACCAGGGATTGGTGGGAGGAAGAAGACAAGGGGGAAGAGAAAATCTCTTTGTGATAAGAGTTACAAAGCTTGCATTTGCAGGGACTCTGAGTGAGGGTGAGAGAAACCTGATCTCTCTGGTTTGCGTTTCAAGGAATTGAAACAGGGTGATCTTCCAGGGTACATCCAGGGAGGGGAAGCCTGGGAGGAAGTAACGAGGAGACAAGGGGAGGGGGTTATTTCCCTTTGTGGTGAGACTCAGGGCATCTGAGTCTTGGGGTCCCCCAGGGAAGGTTTTGGGGAGACCAGAGTGAGCCAGCTCTATCAGATCTAAGCTGGTAATTAAGGTTGGCGATTTCATGCAGGCACCCAAATTTTGGACGCTAAGGTTCAGAATTGGGACTTATGCCTTATGACATTAACAGTTAAACATTCCTACCTTATTAACATTTTAAGTTTAAAGCTCCATATGACACTGCAGCGGTGCATGGACTCAAGGGTTTTGAACCAGAGGTAGCTATATTAGTGTGGCAACAGTGAACCCAGTCACATACCCAATAACGTCAAGTATCGGGGGTAGCCATGTTAGTCTGTATCCACAAAAACAAGAAGTCCAGTGGCACCTTAAAGACTAACAGATTTATTTGGGCATAAGCTTTTGTGGGTAAAAAACCCACTTCTTCAGATGCATGGAGTGAAAGTTACAAATGCAGGCATTATATACTGACACATGAAGAGAAGAGTTACCTCACAAGTGGAGAACTAGTGTTGACAGGGCCAATTTGATCAGGGTGGATGTAGTCCACTCCCAATAATTGATGAGTAGGTGTCAATTCCAGGAGAGGCAAAGCTGCTTTTGTAGTGAGCCAGCCACTCCCAGTCCCTATTCAAGCCCAAATTAATGGTGTTAAATTTGCGAATGAATTTTAGCTCTGCAGTTTCTCTTTTAAGTCTGTTTCTGAAGTGTTTTTGTTGAAGTATGGCTACTTTTAAATCTGTTACTGAATGTCCAGGAAGACTGAAGTGTTCTCCTACTGGCTTTTGTATGTTACCATTCCTGATGTCCGATTTGTGACCATTTATTCTTTTATGTAGAGACAGTTTGGTTTGGCCAAGGTACATGGTAGAGGGGCACTGCAGGCACACGATAGCATACATCACATTAGTACATGTGCAGGTGAATGAGTCCCTGATGGTGTGGCTGATATGGTTGGGTCCTCAGGACCAACAACATCTACCTGCACATCTACTAATGTAACTATCACCATCTTCACCCACCTCAAATTAACCTGCGACATTTTTCCAGAAGGAAGTAAGGTGGTATACATACAATGTGCACCCATAACTAGTTCCAATTTTGCCTTCAGTTAGGTAACATGATCATATTAATCACTAGTCTTCAGTGAAAGACTTTTCAAATGCTTTGTAACAAAGTATTATGGCGTTGTGGTATAGGGAATACTATGGTCACTGGTGAAGGTGGAATAAGGATTACCAACACATTGATTATCTACTTATTTGCTAGTAACACAGAGATATAAAATAGACAAACTATTATTATACACAAACTTTAACCCCACCCCTTTCCTTTCTTAAACAGGAGGTGCAATGTATAAGAAAGAATGTTCCATTAACCTGAACACAATCCATGGTTTTTATCCTTGTGTTTTGCCCATATTTTCTTCTTTTCCATACAAAATCCATAGCTACATCTCATTCTTGCTTTGTATTCTCTTTTCTTTATACATTCCTGGGTGTTTCCCCAACATTTTTTTTTTTTGTTAATTTTCTGCTTCCCTTCCCCCTTTTGACCACTGTTTTTTTCCCCTGCATTTTCATTCCCCTATCCTTGTCAAAAAATGATTGAATTAGTTGCTCCATGGACAAGTATTTTAATATAGGGTGCCCTGCTCATGAAGGTCATGCCTACTGCACCTATATGTTTGTTTAGTCTCCACTTTCAGAACACTGGATTTCATTTCTAAAAACTCTACAAAGGTAATTTTTCATTTTTCTAACTGAATTTTATATTTTTATTTTATACATATATACACACACACTATACATACAAACATATATATATATAAAAATAAGTTTGCTATTTTCTTGGAATATGGTTCTATTGTCAAAGCAACTGATTGCCAGTTGTTAGACAACTTTCTGGCTCTGTCCATCATAAAGATAGAGGTCACCCACAAAGTTCAGAACCCATCTGCCACAGATTGTAAGGGTTATTTCCACAGTACTTTCCTGAGTAACTGAAATTAGAAGTGGTGTTTGAATTTACAGGGGAGGGTTGGAAAACAACTAAATTGGCAACACTTAGTTGACCACTTGGGCGTGCGCGCGTGTGTGTGCGTTCAGGGAAATGCATTTGTACTGGACCTACACTACCTAAATTGGAGGCGGATACATCTGACAAACATGGACCCAAGATAACTGTCTGTTGCTCTTTTGTGGCTAGCAACAATGGGTTGTAAACAAAAGCTTTGTTTGTTTGTTTATTTAAAGAGTTCTTTCACATCCACTTACAATTCTGAATGCCCACATTGGTTACACATACTGCCTGTCAGGATGGAAGTTGCTGCTATAAACAAATTTTTGGTTGGCAAGGTAACTGGGCTCTTCAGAAGTTTGTTAGACTCTTTTTACCTACACTGTTTGCTATGATGAACCCTTCAAATGCCAGTCTGACTTGTTTCTAAATATACACTTATTTAGTCAGTCACAGAATCATAAAAATGTAGGGCTGGAAGGGACCTTTGGAAGTCATTAAGTCCAGCGCCTTGTGCTCAGGGAAGACCACATAACCCTAGACAATCCCTGATACATGTTTGCCCAACCTGTTCTTAAAAGCTTCCAATGATGGGGAGTCCATTGCCACATATAAACCTCTGAATAACAGTTGAGATAGAGAGGCCAATATTTTCCCTTAAAATTTTAATTAAAGTAATATCCTTTGCAAATTTTAATCTTTTCCCATCTGAAAAATCTTGAATTCGGCCACATAGGCATCCTAATAGTACTCTCTTGACAACCAATGAGCAGACTGAGAGTCTACTATCCTCACACATTATTTATGCTAGTAGCTAACAGGGTGCTCAGTGTTGTAGAAGAGGCAGAAAAAATGATCTTTGGCCCAAGGATCTCATAATCCCACTTGACAGACTATACAGTTTGGACACATATCCAGAGATAGCTTCTATTTTAGACTCTCATTTAAAAGGGTGGCAGACAGCACTTTTACTGGAGTGAGGTAGCGAGTACATTCCCCCAGAGGTAAACAGATTGGCTTCAGGATTAGAAAAGGATGAAGGCTCTTTAAAAGATACTGTTGACTATGCAATTACAGTTACGATTTTGTTTATCCCCCAAGGGACATTATGAAAGATGATCAAAGTGGTTTTTTTTTTAAACTGGGAAATATTGCTCAGGATTAAGGATATTAAGGATTAAAAGATTTCAGAAAATGCAGAAAGAGTTGGGGTTGCTGCATAGAGTTTGGATTTGAAGTACGATTTTCATTCTGGGTTTAAAACAGTCTCCTTGATCTAGTTTGCAGAGTAGAATTCACAGGGTATACTCCAGAAGCAAAATAAAAGTTTAAGATCGCAAGTTTTGAAGTAACTCATTCTGTAGAGAATACGAATCAGATCAACAGGCTGGGAGGATGACAAACTATGATTTAATCTTCTTGCCTCTTGAGGAAAGAGATTCTAACTGACACAAGCTGGGTGAGCAAGCCAACATCAGTTATTCCGTTACAGACATTGAAAACGCTCCATATGACTAAGTCTCTAACTATCTAGCAGGAGCAAATGATAGAAGAAGAAGATGTTAAGATCAATTCTTCCTGATGGTAAAGAGTCATTCTTCTGAACGGGGTATTTGATTATCTTTTTCTTGAGGCCCAACTGAGGGCTTGCCATCCACACAAATGCTGAGTTTGCATCAAGCTGGAGTGTAAGTTTACCACATATTAGCCTGCCATGCATTAGGTGCTCATGAAGACAAGCCCTGAGATCATGCACGATCTTTGCTTGCAACAAGAACAGTAGGAGAATAAGTGATAGTGTATAAATGCCCTTACCATTAAGGGAGGCAGAGCTTTTAAGACACTTTTATAAAAGGGAGGTTTCTTCACAGCCACTTGCGTGGGAGACCAGCATCTCCTCCAAAAACTTAAAATTTTCCTTCATGTTGGAGCAGAAAGTTTGTTTTTGGAGGGAAGAGTCCCTTGGCTTCTAAGGGACCTGAAATAGCCCTGAAGATTTGGAGGGAGCAATGGAATGAGAGGTACTCTTCAAAGACAGCTTTCCCAACTTCAGGCCAAGATTTGGGGAAGGGGTTGCAGAGTGGGAGCACAAGAAAAAAAATACAACATGATTTTGTTTTAAGTGCCACCATTTCCTAAGGAAGTACGCAATCTGGCAATGGTGATTAAAATCAATCTCCGCGAGGCATAATCTGTCATCTTATTTAAAGGTTCTGCTTATAAATTTAAACTTCTAAGCTGAAAAGTTATAAAATTTGAAAATAGCCACTTGTGTTACTTCTAGGAGCAAAAGGAGAGAAGTTTATCATCCACTTCGTTTTACTTTGTGACAAATGGCTGAATGATTCTAATTAACTTTTAGCCAGAAGTTAAGTTAAATGGAAACAGAACAGTATTTCATCTCAGCCACCAGTCTTTGAGCTGTTTTTCACCAGCTCTGGTGGAAAATCTGTCCCTCTACTGATTTTGACAGTAATGTAGCCTCTCTATATACCAACATCCTCCTTACAATGCACTACCCCGTTCACCAAAATGCCAGGCATATTACTGGAATCAGTCTCATTTTAAAAGTGCATGCAGAGAGATTATTTTAACACATTTCCTTGATTTCTGAAAGTAGAATTCCTTCCCTGCCCTATACCAATGTATTTGAAATAGTCTGGACTTTGAGTCAAAAGTTAGTCCAAAATAACTATTTCCCAGAAATTTTGTTCTATATTTTAGAACATAACTGCTTCTTTCTGAACCATTAGCAATCAGATATTCCTCTGAATGCCTGACTAATTCAGATGTTGGAGGAATATTATAAAAAATCTGTATGCTATGTGATTTTTGCTGTTGCTGCTAGTATATGACGCTGGTACTGTCAGAGCATTTAAAGGGCCAACACATGGAAAAAATAGCCTGATAGAATAGAATTTGTGTGTAGATGTAGCCCTATACCAACAAACCCAATAACATATAAGCCACAATTTTCTTTCTTTACAATAAACAACATATGTCCTCCTAGAGGATCCAAGTGCCCTGTCAATTATTTAGAATTACAAATGCAAAACACACTTCTATCAGCTCCCTGTTTCACACAGGCAGGAGGAAAAATACCAACACTCCATTATGCTGGTAAGTATATTAACTCTGTCCCTCTCCTTAAAGGCCAGGCAAAACAAGTGCAGTGTGCACTGAAAGACAAGTGCAAGTGGAAACTAAATCAGACTGGAGGGAAGGCTTCCATGAAGCCTGTACAGAGAACACCCTATCAGCCCCCCGCCCCATTCTTTATTAGATTAATGAGGATTTAGCATCAGCACTTCTGCTGATTGCAGCTATAGCAGAATATAATGGGGAGATGCAGTCTGAGGCAGGCTGTTCCCAGGTCATTTTATTCTTTAGAAGTCAAAGCAAGCACCTTAAAACCTATCAGAGAGCTCAAAGGTAAACAGGGCAGATCCCAAAGCACGGGGGCCATGTGCTCTCTATAGGACACCATGCTTACCAAGGCGGCGAGTTAACTTTGACACTTGTTTCAGCTTCCAAATCAATGTTAAGATATGTCCCCTTGTAAAGCACATGGCAAAAGGTCTGACCATGAAATGTCAAAGCTACAGATAACAGTACCAAGATTCTCATTTGGAAGAATGACAGAATGCCTCTGATCACTGCTGCCACCTGAGCGCCTAAAAACAGCTCTTAGTCTAGTCAGACCCCCAAGTAACACTTTCCATAATAATTACAATCAAATGGCAACAGCGGGGCCCCTTTGATCCACATGGCAGTTCTCTCCTTCAATATTCTGCTCTCTTTACAAGCACGGGGATATCTCAGAAGTTACTGAAAGGCAAATGGACCCATTCACGCTGCCGTAAATCAGAACAGACTCCACGGAAGGAAGTTCTCTCTCAAAGGAGAATTACACCTGCGTAACATTGAATTACCAAGGGGGTAACCAGGACCAGTCTTTGTACAGTGCTATATATTGCATATAAAGAGCTAACTGTATGAGTTGAGATGCACCATATGGATCTGAGAGTAACTTTACGCCCATTTGCTGTGTTCCCAGACCAATTTAGCACAAGTGATTAATAATTTGATCAAAGCTGGTAAATTAAAAACTTGTTATTGGACAAGTAAACCCATACAATTTGTTTAGTTGCTGAATTCCTCTAAACTCAGCTCAAGTTTATATAGCAGTTAGTTTAAAATTTGTCATGGGTCTTCTGTTTTCTGCACTAGAGCGGTCAGTGTCATTAGTAGCTAGGATCAATGTTAATCTGTCATTTAGCAAATGCTAATTAAAAATCTCAGCACAGTAATACATACATACTTCTTAGAAGGGAAGTATTTCAATGGGAAAATTTATTTATATGTACTTACTGAGATTGAACCATTGTCTAGACCTACGGACAGCCTTCTTGTTTCCAGGTTAAAAGACATGCATGAACATGGAGCTGAAAAAAATGAACATGTTGATGAAGTTAACAAAACCATGATTCTCATTGATCTTGAAGCTCTGGAGTCCCTATCTAGCTAACATACTTATAAGGCTATTCTTTATTTTACCCCTTATGATAGAAAAGCATAAACACACTCTTCCTGCAATGCTATTTGGTAAACTCTGTTACATCAAATAAAAGCGTAGCTATACAACTACTCCTTACTTCATGATCCACTTTCCCCATCTCAGTTAAATTATTTAAACAGAAAATGTTACACAAGAGCAGTTGTGAGGTCACAGACCCCTCAAAGAATATTAAAGACATTTCAGTTTTAAAGTTTTTGTGGATTTAACAGAATGATTCAAGTTAATTTTCTACATTTTCTGATTATTTTATAGCTGAAAATAATAATATTTCTAAGGTTTACATCCCATCAGTTTAAATTCTTGAAATAGGAAACGCCTATGGACTGAAATGTCATTGAGTTTCAACAAAATTAAAGACAGATAGTCCATAATGAAACTACAGTTGTCAGTCATCTCTATTATAATTAGATTACATTGTAACAAATGACTAAAAGTATGTTCAAAACAATATTCTGTTTAACACCCTAGAAACACATTGCCCTACACAACTACCACACTACAAATTTTCAGGATATGCTCTTGCAGCTTGCTTTGTAAAAAGTGTCCTAGGCTCTTTTGAGAATCTGGTGATGTTAACATGTTGGTGTAGAGTCAGAATTTTCTACTAAGAATTACAGTTATGTTTGCTCTCTGTTTATAGACAGACTTCTTAATCCAATTTAGGTGTGTAATGATAGTTTTGGAGTTTTTGCCTCTTAATACTGTAGCTGAAGTCTCAATCAAGTTTCTGCAGGAGAGGTTCAACATTACAACTGGCAATTTTAGCAGTGGGGCCAGGAATTCTTTCTCCTTCCGATTTTTACCATTAATCTTAATCTTAACATATTGATTGCAGGAATAAAGAACTAAAGATTTTTAGTACTGCTTTTCACTGGATTTTTCTGTTCTGTTTTTGTAGCCCTCCCCCGACCCCTTCTAGATATGTGCACTTGCTTTTATAAATAGTGAATACCTTATATATTTTCAACTTGTTTTCTCAACAGTTTTAAACAAACACTGTAGATTGGTATCAAAACATCTATCAATCCAGTAGAGCCTCCATGTTCTTTATTTTGTGGCATAACCAGATGAAGACAAGATAATACAAAAAAGTTTGTGTTGGACATTTAACTGAAATTTCACCACCACACGGAGATTAGGATTGCATTGATTTATTTATTGAGGGACGAATACAGAATAATTTATGGCAACAGAAACTCAAAGAGCACAACAGTCAATCAAGCAGATCAAGAGTGGCTCTGATTACTTGTTTTTTCACTTTATGTTTTGGAATGTCTAACTTGCTTCTAAACGGACCAGAGAAAAGGCTTCAGTTAAAAAAGGAAGCTGTTGCAATGAAAAGTATTTTGTGCTGCTACTAACATCACCAGAGATTATTAAAGTGAAACTGGTGAATAGAAAAGTTTACTTTTCACCATTTACTTAGTGGATTTAAAGCAATTTCAGAGCAGTGAAACTAAACTGGTCAGTTTCACCTTCTGTTAAGAGGTCATTTCAACTGCTGGTACTTGGCACAAGGCTGTTATGCTTGGGTTTCTAACATTGCAGGGCAGTATTTAAGGCAAATGATTATTCTTTAAAAAAAAACAACAACACTGTATCATACCAGACTATACAAAATCCCTAAAATACCACCCCCACCCTACATTTTCAGTCCAGTGCTAGATAGTATCTAATCTAAAGAACCTCTACTACCATTGCAAATACCATTAATAGTTCACAGAAAATCAGATTTTTACAAATCACTGTCAGTGACGGGGTCCAATAAATTAGTTATTTTTCAAATCATGTTTTTTCCAAAAACACACAAACAAATGGGTCAGTAATGGAGCTGACAAAAAAATTTTTTTTTAAAAGAAGCTTTTGCGTAAAAATATTCAAAAGCACTTAAACAACATAGGCCAGTATAACTATTTCTATTAGAGTCCCGTCCCCCCTCAAACCACAATAGTTATACTAGTAACATCCCTAGTGTAAATGCAGTTATTTCTGTTTACAAAGATGCCATACATCTTATTCCCTCTCTCATATAAAGCACCTTTTTACTGGCTTATTTACGTTCACCGTAGGTGGCTGAACTGCTTTAATTGTACCAGTAGAGTTAAAGTGATACTGCTTGTGTGTAGACAAGCCCTTTCGTGCTTACTTCCCATTGAAACTACCTAAGTCTCATTGACTTAAGTGCTTTGAAAATAGAACTTAAGCTGGTAAAACATTTAAAGGCTTGTGAAAATTTTACCCACAGGACTAGGCATTTTCATTAAGCCCCTCTGCTTTAGTCTTATTAAGGGATGTTCTTCAGAATGGAATGATCCAGCAACCCTTCTGCCGCCAAAAAGACTTGAGGTGGTGTGTTTTGTTCATTTACTTACAAATATGACAAGTGACTCGCCCTTAATGCACTCAGTTTCACCTTCTCAAACTGAATTACAAAGGAATTAACAAGTTATATATTCTATATTCCCCCTATGGTACATTCCTCTCTGCTACAATGAAGTATATGCTGTTACTTTACACCAGTGGTCTCCAACCTTTTTACACACAAGATCACTTTTTGAATTTCAGTGCAACCCAGTATATACCCATCCCCAAAGCACCACTCCTTCCCCAAAGCCCTGCACACGCACTCCATCCACGCCTCCCTCCTTAGCTCGCTCTTCTCCACCCTCACTCACTTTCAGCTCTGGGAGGGAGTTGGGGTGCAGGAGGGGGTTTGAGGTGCAGGCTGGGGGTTGGAGCGTGGGCTCCTGCCGGGTGGCATTTACCTCAGGCGGCTCCTGGTTGGAGGCACAGGGAGGCTAAGGCAGGCTTCTTGCTTAGCCCCGGCCCCACGCCGTTCCTGGAAGCGGCCAGCATGGCCCCGTGGCCCTAATGGGGAGGGGGGAGGCGCAACATGGCTCTGTGCACTGCTTCTGCCTGCAATCACCGCCCCCACAACTCTCATTGGCCGCAGTTCCCCATTCCCGGCAAATGGGAGCTGTGCGGATGGTGCTTGCTGGCAGGAGCAGCACGTGGAGAACCCTGCCCCCACAGGGGCATGCTGGCCGCTTCCACGAGTGGCATGGGGCCAGGACAGGCAGGGAGCCTGCCTCAGCCCTGCTGTGCCGCCAGACTTTTAGCGGCCGGAGATCGTGATTGACTGGCAGAAGCTCCAGGATTGACCATTCGATTGTGATCTATGGTTTGGGGACCACTGCTTTACATAATTATCATCTCTACGAGTCCCTTGAGATGGGATACAACCAATACTGATATTATTTAAAAGTGACCATTTTTATGCCCAATGTATATCCTGATTTACAATGTATTTCACTCTCCCCAAAAATCACAGTAGTTTGTATTGAAACTATTAAGACTAACATTAGGCAGGCAGAGCAGGCTACCTCCTCGTGCATAACTGAAACTCCACCCTCCTCTATTACAGTATTCCATTCTACACTCTTTTAGCGTATTTCTCTTTGCTAGACTGTTTCTCTTTCATAATCTTAAGGCCATTTACAGGAAAAAGTAAGGTTAAACAGTGCTCGAATGCTTAACACTAACAAAGCCCTCGTGAATGTGCATGAGGAGGATGAGCTGCCTGTAGTTATCTTTTAGAGACCCATTGTAAAGAATGCTGCTGCTAAGCCAACTAACATGTATTGAACATGAGAACTATATTAACTTGTTTTTCAGTTCATCCCTGTTAGCCATATAGATCAGCAGTGCCTTTTCTTTGTCTGTTTCCCCAGAAGTAATAATCTATCAAGCATGAGGAGGGTGCTGTTTCAACAACTAAAATCATCAACAAAAGTATATCCCATCTGCTAAAGAATTCAAAAGTTTCATTCCAGGGCTCTCTCTCCTTTTGTTCTCGTTCCATATTCGGATATCCATTAAATGACCTATTTCAACGCAAGGCCGGCAGAAATTCAAACAGCTGACATCTGGCTCAGTCCTGTAGCTCTCCCTTCATTCTCCCTTTTCCTCACCCAGACACTCCCAGCGTACTAACAAGTAACAAGCACAAATAAGAATCCTGTACATCTGTGTTTTGAATAGTGGTGCCAAAGTGACGTATGCATGTGATGCTACTGGGATGGCTATGCTTGGGAACAGGGACTGCAGCACATTCTGGTAGCAAAGAAACATCTTTTCCCCCACCTACAGCCCTATCAAGTCTTTTTAGACAGTCACTGCTCCAGTGCTGCTTTCTTCTGGCCAGGAGCGGCTCTACACATTTCGCCACCCCAAGCATGGCGGCATGCCGCGGGGGGCTGTCATAAGTAGATAGGTAAGGTAAGGGTTAATTTTCTTTTGCCTGTAAAGGGTGAACAAAGGGAACCAAACACCTGACCAGAGGACCAATCCAGCAAGAACGTATTTTTTAAAGTCAGGCGGAATGTTTACTCTAGGTCTTTGTTTTTCCCAGCTATGGAGGAAACATTCTTTCTGATAACTCCTATTTCTTCTAATATTTTCTACAAAGTGTGAGTACAAAGCCACAAGAAAATAGGCTGTTATATGCTTTGGTTGTATACAGGTGTTTGATGCTGCGATTTAAAGGGGCTATTTAAATCAGACTGTTTATTCATATTTTCTTATAAGCAAGGCCTGTATTGATCTCTTAATGCAGTATTATATTGTTTTGTATTTTCTTTCTTTATATAAAGTTCTTTTTAAACTGGCTGAGTTTTGGTTCCTCAGTAAGCTACAGGAAGGGGGGGTGGAAATCTCTTTATATTAGCTTTCTAGATTGAATGCATCCCTCAGGGAGAGGTATTCCCTCTGTTTTCGTTCAAGGAGTTAATACTGCATCGCCCAGCTCACCCAGGAAAAGCGTAGGCCAGAACGAGGAGACAAGGGGGAAGAGCTTGTTTTCCCGTTGAGATAGGGAGACCCAGGGGTTCTGGGTCTTGGGGGTCCCCCAGGGAAAGGTTGGGGTGACTCGGGGTAACTAGCAACCCTAAATAGTCCTAGTTGGTGGCAGCGAGATAAAATCCAAGCTGGGTATAAGCTTGGGGGGAGGTTCAGATAAACACTCAGATGTTGAACTCTAAGTCCAGATTTGAGACAAACGTTTACCACAGGGGCGCTCTGCATCGCCGGTCCCGTGGCTCCAGTGGACCTCCCGCAGGCGGACCCTCCACAGACATACCGCCAAAGGCTGCCTGCCTGCCGCCCTCCCGGCGACTAGCAGAGTGCCTCCTGCGGCATGCCGCCTCAAGCATGCGCTTGGCATGCTGGGGCCTGGAGCCACCCCTGCTTCTGGCTAGAGAAGCTAAAAGAAACTTGTGAAGAACACAGCAATGCCACTCCACACTCAGGTAGCAAGGTCACTTCTGATGTAAGAGGTGTGTTGGCAGTGGTAGTGACAATCATTCATGTCCCATCCAATAGCTTTCAGAAACAATGATATAGAAAAGTCACAATGTGTGTCAATTCCGCCGGCAACACCTCACAGCCGTAGGATTATATTTGTATGCACTTAGAAAGAAATGATAGAACAGCAGGACTCATGTTCGATAGTTCTAAAGTTTTCCAAGATATTGGGCGAGGGGGATGGTCCAAGATATTCCTCAAAATTGGGTGTAGGGGTGAGGCTGACAGGCCAGCTCAAGTCAGAGCAATAGGCCAATTCTCTTGCGTGAGATTATCAAAGAAACTTTAAGTGTACTAATTCACTTGATTGTTAATATATTTCAAAAGAAATGCAAAGGATATGGTCTTCATTTATCTAGCAATTGTTGATTGCTCTCTATTTACATTATGGGTATCCCTGTACTTAATTAACCCTAGATCAAAAATTGTGATAATACTTAGATAAGAATGTTCTTGATGTGTAAACTTAATGAAAATTAATGAAGGATTGTTCCAAGCTATCTCATTGTGCTTACATTACGTTTACTCATCACATGAGAATGGAGCATTGGAAACATAAAAGATCGCTAACTTCAAAGCAGGCATTGCTGTGTTTGACAATGGAAATTCAAAGACTTTGTTTATTATTAAATCAGCAAAAGGAAAGTTCATGCTGTGAATGAAAACACCTGCCAGATTGCTTTCCCTAGAAACACTATCAGAATGGATTCAATGATGGATCTTGCATCTCTGAACTGTTTTGGATGCTAACAGGGTGGAATACTGATCAAGAGGACAAAGATCCCTAGAATTACTCTGGGTAACCCTGAGGAATTTTTGGAAATTTAGCAGATTACTGAAACGTTAATAATTGTAGACTTATAAACTTTGACTCATCTGTTAATGTATTTTACCTGCTTTAACCTCTCAATAACTCATTTCCTTTTTTAAAAAAACTAATAAACCTGTAGTTGTTTACTAGAGAAACTGGCTGCCAGCACTGTCTTTGGTGTGATATCAAGAGTATCCATTGACCTGGGATAAGTGACGGACCCTTTGGGGTTGGGAGTAAATTAATGAGATGTGATATTTGGTATAGTGACCAGTATCGCAAAGTCCAGTTTGTCTGGGTGGCAAGGTAGGCTGAAGAGTCCTAAAGCAGGGGTGGGCAAACTTTTTGGCCTGAGGGCCACATCGGGGTTCCGAAACTGTATGGAGGGCTGGTGTAGTGTATTGAATTTCTCCCTGTAGGAATGTGCTAATTACGGTGTACTGCTTACGGCAGCCAGTCCTGGTGCTCTGAGCAGCATGGTAAGGGGGCGGAGAGGGGGAGGTTGGATAAGGGGCAGGAGTCCGGAGGGGCAGTTGGATAGGAGTGGGAATCCCAGGGGACCTGTCAGGGGGCGGGGGCGTGGATTGGGGTCGGGGCAGTCAGGGGACAGGAGGGTTTGGATGAGGGGGAGATCCCGGGGGAGGGGTTGTCCCGGGAGGAGGCAGTCAGGGGACAAGGAGCCAGGGGGGTTGAATGGGTCGGAGGTTCTGAGGGGGGCTGGGAGGGGGCAGAGGCCAGGCTGTTTGGGGAGGTACAGCTTTCCCTACCCAGGGTGTAGTGTATTAAATTGCTCCCCGTAGGAATGTGCCACTTATGGTGTAGTACTTCTACCTGCCAGTCATGGTGCTCTGTAAGTAGCACATTCCTACAGGGAGCAATTTAATACACTACACGCTGGCAGCTCTTGCAGCCTCGCTGCCAGAGCGCTGGCAGCACGGCGGGCTGAGGCTGCGGGGGAGGGGAGACAGCAGGACAGGAGTCGGGGGTTAGCCTCCCTGACTGGGAGTTCAGTGGATAGTCCCGCAGGCCGGATGTGGCCCTTAGTTTGCCCACCTCTGACCTAAAGGGAATGTTTGGGATTAAATGGTAAGACTAACAGATTGATCAGGAGTGCACATTTGGTGAATCTAGTTGTAGACTATACCACCAGCTTGGCGTGTAGGCCCTAGCAGTCTGACCTGAAACTGGGACTCACAACTGGAAGTCATTTTAGACAGTGTGACAAGTGGTGTAGGCGGCAGGATTCACATGCCACAGGTCAACTGAGCTTACAGATCAGAACAGGGGGACAGAGGGAAATCTAAAATTTCCCTGCTCAGAACTCATTTGAGACAGAATTAATAAGATGCCCCAATGTTTTCTCATGACCCCTGCTGTTTGCAGAGACACAATCTGTTGTGTGCATCATTTATAAACTTCCCTCTACAACTAGTGCAATCCTTCTCTAGAAGGTAGCTAAGAGTTGCCACACTGAAGACTACCACTGACCTGTAAGTCCAGTATCCTGCAGTAGCCAACACCAGGTTCTTGCCCAGTAAGCATTTTAAAGGTTTAGTGCTATAGGAGAAAGGGGTGAAATCTGAAATGTTCTTACTTGAGACTCCTCAGCCTTGACTCACCCCTTTAATGGCAGGATTTGAGGCTGGACTGAGTTTCCTGGCTTTTGGTGATTTGCATTACATTTGGATATAAAAGTGTTCAAGCATTCACTGATCACTTGACTCAGTGATTCTAGTTTCCCCTTGCTGCACTTTCACTTCCCCTCTCCAGCATTCTGTTAATGACCCTCAGGACTTTGTCCTTCATCCACCACTCTTTTTCCCTTACACACAGACCTTCCCCTCTACTCCCGAATACTCCCCCATTCTTCACTCATCTTCAACTGTCTTTCCCACTTCCATAACTGGATATCGCACCCTCAGGTTGCCCCTCTCTTCTAATGGAGCCAAAATTCCACTAGCCTCCCCCACTGCTCCAGCTCAGAAACTTGGTGTCTCTCACCCTTTTTCTCCTCCTTCCATTGCCCACTTCCATTTCTGATCTTCCTCTACATCATCTATGGAACCCACACTCTTCTCCATTCCCTACTGCTTAACTTTGATAAATGCTATGGTCATCTCCTCCCATAATTTTTGTAACATTCTCCTCTCTGGCTTCCCTTAAATTCCACCTTCCTGTCCGTCCAGGACGCCTAGTTAAAAATAAGCACTCTTTTCCCCTCTGTTCTGATCAAATCACCGCCTTCTTTAAATCCCATTACTGATTTTCCTGATTTCCCCTTAATTTCAAGACTCTGTAAACTCCATTCCTGTCTATAATTCTGTTCATTCTTTTCTGCTTTCATTCTTTAGTTAGCTCATTGATGGTGGATGGACGTGCTTGACATCTCTGGATGCTGCTGCTGTGACAGAGTGGTCACATCACTTACCCAGCATCTAATTAATTGTTTATGCCATCAGAATCCATATGCCAGAAGATTGAGCTCATCTCAAATTGCCATCCAATCCAGCCCCAATGCATTCTCTTCTCCCACTCTCCTCTTTGTATCTTCATTGATGCCACCTCTTTGGGGATATCCTCCCTCTTCTCACATATCAGACAATCCTCTCTTCTAGACCCTCTCTCAACAAAAAAGAGACACCACTTCCTCCGCAGAACTTCCAACACGACTTTCAATTCATACCGGTGCATCATGAATCTGAACTAGATTGCAATCTCTTCAGGTAGGGACTTTGCCTTTTGCTTTTAGAAAGAAATCACTACTACTAACACTTGAGCTAGTAATAGAAAACAAAGGAGAAATTTTTACAAATTATCAAATAATTTATATTTAAAAAATATAGGGGATTTTTTATTGGTTCATAACTTGGTAAACAAGCTTCAGAGAACCTAGACATTTAACTTAAGCACAGTATCTAGCATACAATTGTGAGCTCCCCAAAAGGTCACGAGCTCAGAGGGATGTGTCCAGGCCTAGAGAAATCAGTTGGCAAATACACAGTAAAGAATGAACATCCCAAAATACTTACATGGCATTGCATGATATATGCTAGGCCAATATTGTCCACTCTCTCTCTTCAGCCACACACGGACAGTTCTGTAGAGGAAAAATAAGTCAGTCATTCATATTAATACTCACTTGAAAATTAATGAGAGTTACTAGACAAATAGCCTTTGAAACTAAAATATTTTGCTCAGAAAACAAAATACAAGAATCCCTTTGATTCCCTACTAGTCTGCCTCAGTCACTAACTGTATCTAGGGATAAGGTGACAGTTAATTCTCTATGCCCATCCCAATCCTTGGCATCTCTGCCGAATGCCCCATAATAACTGAAACTATCTGGCATGGGCAGTAGCAATTTTGATGTTGACTTTTGCCACTAAGAAGTGGACTAAGGCCACCAACACATTTCATCTAATCCATCAGACATTCATTAAGATAGCAATGACAACTAATTACTAGTAACATGAACCACATTCTAATCAAAAGGGCTCCTGAAAGAGAGACCAAAGACCGATGTCCCTCCAGCTCATGGCTGAAACTGGAGGCTGGATGGTTGTGGTGGAAGAGACTATAGTGGCGCTGCTCTACCCCTTTGGTGGAAAAGCAGAATTCAGCCACAGTACTGTCAATCTGCCACCTCTTACCAGCTGTAAAATTAATGTAAAGAGTTCATTTAGCAGGGTTGAACATGTTGTATGGAGATGGAGACAGTTACATTGATTTTAGTCCAACATTATTTGAATTTTTATCTACCGTAGTCATAGTTATTCATCCTTTAGAATACTTAGACATTTCATAATATGCAAATAGAGTGGCTCTACCTGAATTAGAGAATTTCTTATTCAAACGTTGGGAGTGGTTCACAGAACTCTAGTGCCCCTCGGATTCATAAAAATCTATAACTCTCTGAATTATCTGACTTGGGACATTATACAAATATACTTAACTGAAATGCCTCTTATATAGCTCTTGGGAACATGTGCCACTCAGAAAAGGATACCTGAGATGGTTTGTTAGTATCAATACTGGAAGACTTATAGTTTGGACTATTTAAAAGACATGCATTTGGTTAAAATTACCTTTTTAGGTTTAATTGCTATTTATAGATAAGTGAAGGGTTAGATACACCTTGGCGGATTTTAAGGAAAACAATCAAATTTGTCTTGAGACTGCAGTCTATCATGAGAACCAATACTGTCACATTGGTTCCTTGTACTCCTCCATCCCTCTAGCCATATCCATCTGTTGTGTCTTGTCTCACATCCACTCTCTCCATTGTAAAAGCAGCTCCCATTTTGGTGTGTTTGTGCCAGATGAGTTCAGCACACAGCTCTGGGAATGTGGCCTTCTGCATCCAAAAGCTATGCCTCCACCACTGGTCATCCCAGGTTTGCATCACAATCTGATCCCACCGTTTGGTGCTTGCTGCATGGACCCAGAACTGCCAGTGGTCACCTGCAGCAGCTGGCCAAGTTTCATTCAATAGCCAAATCATCCACTTCCCCTTAGTATTTACATTTGTAGTGTCGGGCAGCTGGCCACACTGTGGTAGCTATGGTTCCCCAAATACAGAATAAATCAGTCATCCTGTTTTTAAAGCAGCCACAAGAGCTCTGCTAATCTGTTCAGCATGCTTATTTGCCAGTGAGGTGGTGGACAGACTGAAAACTGTCATGAGAAAAACAGCAGATATCAAGATGGACCAAAGGGAATTGTGGGAACTTGACCCAGAGATGAAAGTAAGTCGGTACGGTCTGGAATACCGGCAAGAGCCAGTACGCTGTGCCAGACTGGACCAGCTTCCGTGGCGGTGACTTAAAGAGCCCGGAGCTCTAGCCGCTGCAGGGAGCCCTGGGCCCTTTAAAGCACTGCCGGAGCTCCAGCAGCCAGGCTTGGGCGGGGGTTTAAATGGCCCAGTGGTCCTGCCACTGCAGGCCCTTTAAATCCCCACTGGAGCTCTGGCATTAGGCAGTTGGGCTCCTGCGGTGATTTAAAGGGCCCAGAGCTCTGCGGTGGGCAGAGCCTTGGGAACTTTAATTCGCCCCTGAGCTCCCAGCTGCCTCTGCAGCTGGGAGCTCTGGGGTGTTTTAAAGGCGTTGGAGCTCCCAGCCACAGACAGAGCCCTTAAATCTTAAAAGGTCCTGTCTCTTCCAGTTGAGGCCAGGCCCCAGCTCAGGACTTCAGCATACTGGTAAGTCCTTTAAGTTACTTTCACCCCTGACTTGACCCCAAACTCCCACAACTCCTTGAGAACATTGGTTTCCCTCAATATCACCATGTGTTCCAGCAAACATTTCCCACAAAGTAAGTGTGCCAGATGGCGGTGATGGGGATAACGGGATGCCTTCCCACTGTGCTGCACAGCTGCTGTGGATACAACCTGGCACTATGGGAACCCACTGCACCAGCAAAGGCAGTCAAATGTAAACATACCTTCACCGAAATAGCTATGCCAGCTGCTATATGCTGGCAGAACTGTTACTGGTAAAGCTTTGTGGCATAGACATGGTGTTAGATTTAAGCTCCTTGTGGTAGAAACCTTCTTTTTGCTGTGTTATTACGGTGTCTAGCAAAATGGGATCCTTGTCTGTGGCTAGGGTTCCTCAGCACTATGGTAAATACAAATTATTAACATTAACTGGAACTGGCTTTATTTCATGGTCTCCTCTTAATAAATGTTTTAGTAGACTTGCACACACAATATTCAGTATACAGAAATGGGTACAAACCACCAAAGTAGCAGCTATTAATTGTCAGTACAGAAACCCAACAGGTATGCTAGGGTAATGTAAATGTAAACAATCACAAATAAGGTCAATATGCCATCGTGATGACTGCAGACAGATTTTTGTGGAGGACATTAGGCTAGCTAGTTTAGCAACATTATTAGAGTCTAATAAATGGTACATAAGTGGTCACACAGCGATCTCCTAGCACTCCATCAGCACTGAGGTGAGCAAACTCCAATCCTCCCTGCTCCTTGGAGTTGTGGCAGCATTCCAGGTTTGCTTCCTAAATCGCTTGCCTTTAAGCATACTACTTCTTCCTCATTAAAACAAACTCCTTGCTTTTCTCTGGGAGAGAGTTAAAGCAAAGCCTTCAAGCAAGCTGAGAGATGTAGTGTTTTTCCCTCTTCTGAGCAAGGAGAATGTAAAACTCAAACAGGCAGCGAACGTTGTCACTGGTTTCCCTTCCTCTTCAGAGAAGAGAAGTCTTCAAAAAAGCAGCAAACAGACCAGTGTCAAAACACACACGAATAAAAGGCTTACACTGATCTTAGTAGTGTTAGCTCTGAGGAGCAGACTTTTTGTAGTATAGCATTTGAGCTGCTCAACCACTCCCAGACCCAAGAACTAGCCTTCCACTTTTGATGCACCAGGCTCGTTTCCCAGGAGGCCAATGTGTTCTCTCTCTTTCTAGGCCCTGCTAGATAATCTGTGGCCTGTAATCCATTCAGTCTAGGGTGACCAAATGGCAAATGTGAAAAATCGGGACGGGGATGGGGGGGGGGGGTAATAGGAGCCTATATAAGAAAAAGGCCCAAAAACTGGGACAGTCCCTATAAAAGCAGGACATCAGGTCACTCTAATTCAGTCTGCTGGCCCCTCCACCACACACGTATGGCATATTTTTGTTAAATTTCAGGTCCGTATGTTTGTGACAAGAAAGTCACATACTTTGCAGTACTATCACAACAGCATGGGAACATAAAGCTTCTACCAGCCTGCAGCAAGAGAAAGACAAGTAGCAATCAAAAGCTGCCAAGATCTAGCTCATCTGGAAATTCACTGACTGCCAGCAACTAGGTGGCTATGTTCAAATGAATTTTTTAACCTAGTCTTCTTTGAATTTGCTTTTATTGTCCCCCAAAATATTTTTATTTTGGGATAGTCCCTGTAGTGAGGCGGTGTGGCTCTCCTCCTCCACAGGGAGGGTTGAACCCCGTCAATCATCCCCCAGGGCGGGACCGCTGGGCGGAAGTCCCACCCCTCAAAGGGTCAGGCGACGACCGGGAAGGATAAAAGCTGGGCCTCAGCCTTCAGTCAGGCCCCAGCCGCCACCGGGAGCAGACGTGCCTGCCGGCTCTCCTCACTGGGAGACTGTTGAGGCCCGAGGCCGGTACCAGGAGCTGCCAGAGCTACCCCGTCCTTGCTACCGCCCGAAGCCGTCGGACAGACCTGGCCCACTTCCTGAGTACTCCAGACCTGCGCCAGTCCTGACTGGGAGGAGCCCATGGTGCTGGCGACCCTGCGGACCAGGTAGGAAACGAGGGGGAATTGGAAGTAGCCCGGGGCAGCTGATACGTAAGGCTGCAGAGGCCCGGCCCTTGACCGTTGTGTTGATCGGTCAGGTCACCACTGATCACTCTGTCAGTGTGTGTTCGGTTCGATCCCCTGACTGCCCTGCGGCGACAGCCTACTAGGGCCCTGGGCTGGAACGCAGAGGAGTGGGTGGCCTGCGTTCCCCTGCCACTTGTAGCCGGTGGCGAATCCCCTTCGCTCCCGACCTAACGAGGCCAGTGTTGATTTGTTACTGCTCTGCCCTTGCCCAAGGGCCAGAGCGTTGGTACTGTGTTGGTCCCGCCGACCCAAGGCTGGCCCCTATGACTGTCACTGCTCTGCCCTGCCCCAGAAGGGTAGAGCTATTGTACTGTGTTTGGTGCCGCCTGCATCAAGGCTGGGCCTCTACTGACTTTACCTGTGCTCAGTCTCTCCATAGGACTGAACGTTCCCGGACGGTGGGTCGCAGGTCAAGGAGCCGACCGCGGAGGACAGGACAGGCCGGTGTGGCTCCCTCTCCACAGGAGGGTTGAGCCGGCAACCCTCGTCACAACGGTACCAGAGAGTGGGGAGATCGAACCCTAGCCCCTGTGAGAAAGGGCTGGTAGGGGGCGCTAGATAGTCAGCGTTCCCGAACCAAGCAGGATCTTGGAACAGCTGTTCCAATTCCTGGCCGAAGCCAGAGGCGGAGCAAGCGCGCAATGCTGCGGAGCGGCCTGTCGGTTGAGCACAGCAAAACGCGGTCCGCTCCTCCAGCAGCGCGACGCAGCAGGCCGCCCAGTGGCTGGAGCAGCAACAGCGCTATCCAACAAATGGGGGGCCAATACAGACGCTTTTCGGGCTGCCCCCGACCGCCGAGGGCACGGAGAGGACACCTGAGGTCCCCGGTGCCGCACCCTGCGCTCGACAGAATGGGGCCGGGGGACGACCCGGAGGCTTTCTTGTACATTGGCGGTGGTCTAGTCCAGGGTGGGCGCCTGGGCTCAATGGCCACTGTCCTGGCCCCTACCTGACCGGGTAGCTCAGCTGGCCTACCGCGGGCTGTCGGCGGAGGATGCCCGCGCACACCGGGGAAGCCGGCCGATCTCGACCGCGTGGACGTCGTCCGGCGAAACGTTCAACAACGGTTCCGTGAGCCAGACGTACCCAACCCGCGCCGCAATTTTTCTAATAAGTCCCTCGATTGCCCGCCAAGTCTGAAGAAGCCATGTTGTCCGCTGGCTGCGCTCCAAACCCGTACGCGGGAGGAAGTAAGGAGCAATGATTCTCGAGCAGTTCGTGCACTCCGCTTGCCCGAGGACGGGCCTGAGTCCTCCGCACCGGCCCGCCACGCCGGGGGCCGCAGTCTCCTGGATGGAGGACTCTGCTGTCTGCAGGCTCGGTGGGTCCCGCTTTCGGGCCCCCACTCGGTACCGACCAAACCCGTGCAGGAAGGAGGGGGTTCACCCGTCGGGACCACGGGGCCCAGTCAACGGACGGTGGCCCGAACCGGCCCTCGACCATAATTCAGAGCCTGACCCCGCCCTCGGCTCGGTGCCTCCTTCGGGGCCGCAAGCCCTCGACTGACGGGCCGAAGCCTCCGGCCACTGCGTGGGCGCTCGGATAATAGGACCCTGCTCTGGTGTGGGAAGGCCAGACCACTACACGGGACTGCCCCGTGAGGAGTGTGACTATGGCAAGTTATCCGAGGGTCAATGTCGGGACTCCCGACCCCAGCTCCCCTAAGCTCACGATTCCGGTGGTCGTTGGAGGGCCCAGCCACTGACGGCCCTGGTGGACTCCAGCTGTGGGCAAACGTTGGTCTGTCAGGCCCTGGGCCCGCCGATCGACCCCAGTCTGGAACCCATTCACCTCCAGTGCATCCACGGAGACGTTCACCCATACCCGAGTGCTCGGGCCCGACTAACTGTCAATGGCCTGACCTGGTCGCTGATTGTCGGGGTGGCCCCCCGTCTGGCCTACCCAGTCATTTTGGGGTGCGACTGGCCCGCCTTCGAGGGACTCCTTCGATCCATACCGGCCCTGGCGGCTGAGCCCCCGGAACCTCCGGAGAAGACTGAGGAGGGCCCCCGGGAAACCGGAACGGAAACCTCAGAAGCTGAGGCTCCGACTGAAGGAGACCCCCCCGCGCCCCGCTTCAACAAGGACTTTTGTCAGTACCAGCGGGCCGACCCCTCGCTCTGACAGGCCTATGAGCAACTTGCGGCCATTGATGGGTCGGTCATCGACTCGGGCCGGGCTACGCAGTGGCCCCACTTCGAGCTCTGGCGGGACAGACTTTACCGGGTTGAGCGGGACCCCCGCACATAAGAGCCTCGAACCCAGCTTCTGGTGCCCCGATGCCATCGTCGGGCTGTAATGAGCTTGGCCCACGACATACCGGCGGCGGGGCACTTGGGGCATGAGAAGACCCTGGCACGGATTCTGGCCCGGTTCTATTGGCCAGGGATAGACGGGGACGTGCAGCGGTATTGTAGCTCCTGCCCGGGGTGTCAACTGGCTGCCCCATCCCGGACACCCAAGGCACCCTGGGTCCCGATGCCCCTGATTGATACGCCGTTCGAGCGCGTCGCCATGGACCTGGTGGGCCCGCTGCCACGAAGCACGACGGGGTTTCAGTATGTCCTGGTCCTGATCGACTATGCCACCCGATTCCCGGAGGCCATCCCACTGCGGAGCATCACGGCCCTAACTATTGCGGGCGAGTTAGTGAAGGTGTTTTCCCGCGTGGGGTTGCCCAAGGAGATTCTGACGGACCAGGGCACGAACTTCACCTCCCGGCTACTGAACCAGGTCTGCCGACTCCTGGGGGTTAAGCAGCTCCGTACCTCTATCTACCACCCCCAGATGGACGGGCTGGTGGAGCGCTTCAATCGTACCCTCAAGGGTATGCTGAGACGGTTCCCGCCAGAAGACCTGCGTCATTGGGACCAACTCCTCCAGCCGCTACTCCTTGCTATCTGGGAGGTCCCGCAGGCTTCCACCAAGTTCTCCCCATTTGAACTCCTATATGGGTGGAGGCCACGGGGCCTCCTGGACCTAATGAAGGAGACGTGGGAACAATCGGCCTCCCTAACCCAGGGGCTTCTTCAATACGTCCTCCGGTTGCGGGAGCACCTAACGCAGGCAGGAACCCTGGCGAAGGAAAACCTCAAGGCGGCCCAGGGGAGGCAGGAGCGGAACTACAACCAGGGCATGCAACTGCGAGCATTTGCCCCCAGAGACCAGGTTCTCCTCCTCCTTCCCTCCAGCGAATCAGAGTTGTTGGCACATTGGCAAGGCCCCTACGAGGTGCTTCGAAGGGTGGGGCCCGTCAACTACGAGATTCGCCAGCCGGGTCGCCGCAAGGAGAGGTAGCTCTACCACGTCAACCTGCTGAAGCCGTGGCAGGACCGAGAGGGCTTATTGATTGACCCCTGCCCGCCAGAGTCAGAGCTAGGGCCGGAAGCGGCCCTGATGATGGGAGGACTGTGGCAGAGCTGCCCTAGGGAGCGCCCTGATGGAGAAGCAACTGAGAGCAGGCAAGTGTCTCTTGCGGGCTTTCGCCGACCTTCACGAGCATGGCTACCGGCTGCAACGGCCGCCGCCTCTCCCAGGTCCTCACCGAGCCCGGAAGTCATAAGGGGAAACGACCCGCCCATCCCAACCGAATGCGCCAGGAGGTATAGAGACGAGGTCCAGGGCAAATGTTAGCCTTAGGTCATGACCCGCATCCCGGAGCGAATGGCGCAGCCCAGGTGGTTCTATGGTACCAAAGCAGCGACAGCTCCCGTCGCTTTGTATTGACTTCGGAAGGGTGAACGCCATCTTCGTTTTTGACACCTACCCGATGCCGTGGAATCGACGAGTAGTTACTCGGCCGCCCCCTGGGTGAGGCCCCACTACATCCGACGCTGGACCTTAGTAAAGGGGTACTGGCAGATCCCCTCGACGAGGCGTCCAGGAAATAAGACCGCTTCGCTACTCATCTGGCTATACCATTTACCCGAATGCCTTCGGCCCTCCATGGCGCCCCGTGACCTTCAGCGGCTGATGGCATATTCCTGGTGCGGTTGCAAGAGGCGATTTCCGCCGCCTACACTGACGATGTTTGTGATCCACAGCGCTGTCTGGGACGACATCTGAATCAGGTCGCGGCGGGTCCTCCGCACCCTTCGAGAGGCGGGGCTTAACCGCGAACCCCAATAAGTGCCAGATAGCTTGGAGGAAACTAATTCTCAGGAATATGCCGTCGGCGGGGACGGAATAAAACCTCTTGTGGGGAAGTCCAGGCCTTGATGAGGGAGTGCCCCACCCTGACAACAAGCGGGCAGGTTACAAGCGCTTGCCTGGGCTCGTAGGGTACTACGGAGGTTTATTCACAATTTGCCTCGATTGCCGCACCCTTGACCGGGTGTTGACGAAGAACAGGCCCTCGAGCCGTTTGCACTGAGACCCCGGAGTGTGACACAGCGTTTAACACGCTCCGCAACTGCCTGTGCCAGGAGCCTGTTCTTTACAGTCCCGACTTTGATAACCCTTCATCCTTCGACGGATGCGTCTAATGTGGGTCTTTAGGGGCTGTCTATCGCAGAAAGGAGACTGAGGAGATCATCCCGTCTATTACATGAGCCGAAAGCTAGTTCCCCGGAGCGGAATTACGCCACCGTGGAGAGGAGCCCTCGCCGTCCAACTGGGCCTGCGTGGATCTCTCGGTTCTTCCTGCTGTGTGGCCCGTTTATTCTGGTCACGAACCACGCCCCACTCCAGTGACTCATGAGGTATGAGGACAATAATTGCCCATATTATTGACTTGTATTGGCTTCTGCAGCCCTATGCGTTTCCACACATCCGCCATCAGGCCGGCAAGGACCACGCACGTGGACTCTCCGGCCATCGAGGAGATGGAACGCGCCTCGAGCCCCGAAAACCAAAAGTGGGATCCGGCGGACTGGGGCTGGGGGGTTTTTTTTTTATGTTTTGTAGCGAGGCGGTAGTGGCTCCCCTCATCCACAGGAGGTTGAGCCCGTCAATCTTCCCCCAGGGACGGGACGCTGGGCAGAAAGTTCCCGCCCCTCAAAGGGCTTCCAGGCGACGAAACCCAGGACGGATTAAAAAGCCGAGCCTCAGCTTCAGTCAGGCCCAGCCCGATGCCAGGAGCAGACGTGACTGCCAGGCTCTCCTCACTGGTGAGACAGTTGAGGCCTGAGGGCCGGTTACCAGGAGCTGGCCAGAGCTACCCGCAGCCGCTACGACGAGGACATAGCTGCCAGAGCTACCCCATCCTTGCATACTTGCACCGAGGAGCCGTCGGACCCAAGACCTGGGCCACACTTCCCATGAGATAACTCCAAGACCTGGCTCGCCCAAAGCCCTGACTGGAGGAGCCCATGTGGCTGGGCGACCCTGCGGACCAGGTAGGAAACGAGAGGGAATTGGAAGTAAGCCGAGACGGGCAGCTGACTACAGGCAGGCTGCAGAGCGGCCCGAGACCTATGCACCGTGTGTGTCCGGTCAGAGCACCACTGATCACTCTGTCAGTGTGTTTCGGTTTCGGATCCCCACTGACTGCCACTAGCAGTGAACAGCCGCTACTAGGCCCTGGGTGGAACGCAGAGAGTGGGTACGCCTGCGTTCCCCCTGGGCACTTGTAAGCCGGTGGCAGAATTCCCCTCGCCTCGGCCTAACGATGCCAATGTGATTGCTACTGCTCTTGCCCTGCCCCAGAAGGGCCAGAGCATTATTTGATACTGTGTTTGGGGCCCGCCCGACCCAAGGGCTGGGCCCCTCTACCTTTGTCATTGCTCTGCCCCGCCACAAAGGGCCAGAGCTCAGAGAAACTGCAACTGTATTTGCTGGTGCCCCGCCCGACCCAAGGGCTGGGCCCCTATTGACTCTGTCACTGCTCTGCCCTGCCCCAGAAGGGCCAGAGCTTATTGTACTGTGTTTGGTGCCCACCTGCATCAAAGGCTGGGCTCCTACTGACTTTACCTGTGCTCAGTCCTCTCCATAGGGATCGAACGTTCCCGGACGGTGGGCCGCGGGTCCAAGGAGCCAGACCCGCGGAGGACAGGACAGGGCCGGTGTGGCTCCCCTCCTCCACAGGGAGGGTAGAGCCCCGGCAACCCTCGTCACAGTCCCCCATATATCTAGAAGTACCAGTTTTACCACTACTGTCCTAGCAGAGGACTGTCTGTCATACCCTATTCCGCAAGGATTTTTAAGTGGAAAGTCCTATAGGAGATAGTGTATTCTACAATTCAGATTATTAGACCAGATGGACACTTTGAATGGGGTCCGGCAAACTTCCCTTCTCAATGTCCAGCATCAGATCAGGCAGCAAAAAACTAAGTTCACATTTAATCTAAATTATTCTTTACATTTTTGTTTGCACTTTAAAAAGAATTCTATTAGTTAGAGAGCTCCTGAATAATGAAATCCTGGCAGTTTAATATCCTTTGAATAGGAGACTGCACTCAGTCTACCTCTGTCTAGTAGAAAACACTGCAATGAACTCAGATCTTGGGGGCTGCGTTTCCTTGCTGAAAAACTACATTTTCTTTAATCAGTACTACCCTGAAGAGTACTGGAGCCTTATTAAAAACTTCATTAATAATAATCTCCAGTAGATGGTTTATCTACAATATTTATATTTACATTGACACTGCCCATTTCTGAATGGAACAGAAATGAAGCAGGGCCCCTTAATTTTTACTTTATCATTTGCTTACAAAGAACTCAGGCAGCAGAATAAATATTTAGCATCAAGAACTTAGAGCATAGTAGGAGCCAAACTATCCCCTGTAAGTGACTTTCAGCCTACATTCTGCACATTTTTGTACGCCTCTTGGTACAACACAGTCCGCCACAAATTAAACCCAGAATTTTTAAAACCTAGTAAGAAAGCAAAACACAAATGTAGTTTAAATGCATTTATTATGGAAATAGAGCAGAGTACATCTGCTTGTTGCTTAGTTACTGAAGTATAACAGAGAACCCACCCACATCAAAGTCCATTCTTCAGCTGTTCTAGAATGCAAGCCACATTACCATGGAAATGAACTGTCCCTTTGAAAGGGAAGTTATATTTTGCTGCCTGTGAAGTGATTTAAAAAGAACTTTGAGAATACTCGATGACTCAATGGATACTTTTCTAGTTCTTTCCTGACAGATCTTTGTGCATTCTATAGATTGAAAAACTGCATAAAATGAACAATTATGCCACTCAAAGGAATGAGACTGCACTCTTTCTATATTAAAAGGATACAAAATCTTACTACTTCATTTTAACACAGCTTTTTAAGTACAAAATTGTTCAAGTTTCTATGCAGGAGTGTGTGTGCATGCATCCAACTAGTCTGTTTGACTAGATTACGAAATAAAGTGAGTCAAGAAGTTACATTGACCACTAAGACATTTTTCCCAGATGTCAAATCCTAATTTTTAAGTGTGTATATGTTAAAGGGAGTCAGAGCAATGCTTGGCACCTGGTGCAATGCAAGCAGGCAAAACACAAAACTCCTTAGGTATCTTTGCCAGTCACTTCTGTTCTGACCTGCAAGATCTTGTAAGCTCAATGGCTGGTAAGCAGGTGGTGCATCAATCCTCTGAGAGGCAAAACCCCGCCTGTGTGTGACTGGGTTATCCTCAACATCCTGCATGATCGCATTTTGGGAAATGGCAGATACTATTCTTGAGTGTAATGTATCTAACCATATCGAAAGCATCTAAGCATTGTCTCAGTTGTGTGCACTTTAACATCTTGGACTCTGTTGTAAGATTCCAATAATGGCAAATATTTACTATGAAGGGATACAGTACGACATGGACTTCTGAGTTGCTTGTGGCATCTGTACAGGTGCCATGTTCACTGGGTGACTAAGTATGTTGTGTGGTAAGTACTACCTCAATGATAATTTTCTGGGGTGTTTTAAGCTTTGGTTTGTTTTCTTCTAACACTTTTAATTAATGAGATAAGGTGGCCCATCTTAACTGTGCATTTACTGTGTTCTCTACTCCCTTAAGTTCCCTCCATCTCTGGAGATATTTAAGAGCAGGTTAGATAAATGTCTATCAGGGATGGTCTAGACAGTATTTGGTCCTGCCATGAGGGCAGGGGACTGGACTCGATGACCTCTCGAGGTCTCGTCTAGTCCTAGAATCTATGAATCTCCTCCCTCCAAAAAATGTTTGAGTCTGGTGTGTTGAAGTCTCATTCTGTGGAGTTACAGGGTGAAGGAGCTGTTATGAGAGAGTAACTTAAGGTTTTTTGCAACTGAACATCTACAAAGTCAAACTTTCCTGAGGAACTGCCCGGGAAAGTGTATCCTCACCCTCACCCCCAGAAAAAAAGAAAGAGAGAGAGGGAGAGAGAAGATTATAGCCCAGATAGGAGGAAGTTTGAAAAAAATGGGTGGCTTTCCTGTAAATTAACAAAAAACACACACCACCTTCCAGTCTAGCTTCCTCAGTATGTCTGGATAGTTGTCCGTCATGGAGAGTTGCATTTTCCTAGTAGTTGTAAAATATTCACCTAAACTAGGGGCAGTCAGCATCACTGCCCAAACACTTGTGAATTTATTTTTAATTTGTATTGCAGTAGCACCCAAGGAGCTCAGTCATGCACCACGGTCCCACTGTCCCAAGGACTGTAAAAAACATGAGATGTCAGTCCATGCCCCAAATAATTTACAATCTAAGATCACAGGTACTTACCCTTTAAGTTTCCAGTGCTGGCTGGATTTAATTTTTAACAAATGCCTCATCCTCTAAGCATTGTATCAGATATCAACAAATTAGTTATCAATCCCCTCTGAAGATAAGGTGACGCAGAAAGTATGTGGATTTTCTGGAGATTCTTACATACCTTCCTTTCCTACATGCTAATCAGAATTCCACTCTAACAACCCCACTTACTCTAGAGATCTGTCTCACCATGAATTTCGTGCAAATAGTGAACATAAGAATGGCCATACTGAGTCAGACCAAAGGTTCATCTAGCCCAGCATCCCTTCTTCTGGCAGTGGCCGATGCCAGGCATTTCGGAGGGAATGAACAGAACAGGTAATCATCAAGTGATCCATCCTTTCTGGCCCATTCCCAGCTTCTGGAAAACAGAGGCAAGGGACACCATCCCTACCCATCCTTGCTAATAGCCACTGATGGACCTATCCTCCATGAATTTAGCTAGTTCTTTTTGAACCCTGTTACAGTCTTCACCTTCACAACATTCTCTGGCAAAGCATTCCACAGATTATCTTCACACAATGCATACCCAAAACTTCCTTTTGTTTTAAACCTGCTGCCTCTATCATACCCACCCCCTTAGTTGTCTCTTTCCCAAACTGAAAAATCCCAGTTTTATTAAACTACGGAAGCCATTCCATACCCTCAATTTTTGTTGCCCTTTTCTGTACCTTTGTCAATTCCAATATATCTTTTTTGAAATGGGGTGACCACATCTGCACGCAGTATTCAATAGGTGGGCGTACCATGGATTTACAGAGAGACAATGATACTTTCTGTCTTATTATCTATCCCTTTCCTAACAATTCCCAACATTTGGTTCACTTTTTTAACTGCCGCTGCACATTGAGTGGATGTTTTCAGAGAACTATCCACAATGACTCCACAATCAGCTAATTTAGACCCAATCATTTTATATGTATACTCGGGATTATGGCTT
>NC_133769.1:316802102-316836012 GCF_003597395.2 Chelonoidis abingdonii | reverse complement strand
GCGAAAAATTTAATAGGTAGCTACTGGTTTTTGAATTGTTGACATCCCCGCATGCCACCATGCTGGTATCTTAGCCTCCCAGTCCCAGACCTAACTTTAGCGTCCACAGCCTGGTCCTGTCCCAAACCTGGACTTTTGCGTCAAAAGTCTGGGGCTTACCTGAACTCCCCGCCAAGCTCACTACACAGCTTGGAAGTTGCTCGCTGGCACGCAGTCAGGTATTTTGAGAGAGCCTGCCTCCCCTTTCCTCTCTCTGGGTTCACCAACTCTTCCTTTGGGGGACCCCCCAAAGACCCCGAGCCCTGGGGTCTCTCTCTCTCTCTCTTGTCTCCAGCTTTCCCCCCCCTGTCCTGGGTTAGCCGGGCAATGCTTACACTTCGCTCCTTGAAATCAAACCGGAGAAGCCATCTAGCTTCCGAGCTGGTATTGACCTAGTCAGCTCCCACAAGAATCCCCCCTCCCTTTTCCTAATAGCCCTTTCCCGCCTTGGACAATAGGGGAGATGACGGGCATCGAGATTTGGGCGTTTCCCTCCCCATTCTGCCGACTAGAAAGAAACTTTCACCAGGTATTAAAAGAAAACTTGTCTAAGAAAAAAACGATAAGAAATACAAACATATCTTGCATTAAAGAAAACTCATACAGGCTCTTGCTATATAGAAATAATGAAGAGAGACAGTCGATATAAAAAGATAGCGATTAACAGTCAACCATCCCCATCATGTAAATACAAACCCACAAGCTCCTCATAGCGAATTGCATGGGGGTTTCTTTTGTTTACTTACCGATGTGTAGGAGCCCCTGGAAGATAGATGAGTTAGGAGGAAGCTTGTTAACTCACAACCAAGAAACAAAGACACAGCCTCCACATCTATTTGTGTACAACCCAAGATTCCTCCTAGCCAAATTGCTTTGGGGTTCCTTTGTAACTCCAGACTTTTGGTTTAATTTTGAATATAAGAAGGAGTTAGAGGAAACCTGTGTTTACTCACAGACCGAGAAACAAAAGACCCCTGATGTGACAAATTCCCGCCCCTGACTTTAAACAATCCAGTTCTCTGATTGGTCCTCTGGTCAGGTGTTTGGTTACCCTTTCCAGGTAAAAGAAACTTAACCCTTACCTTACCTATCTAGTTATGACAGTGCCACAGGACTCTTTGCCGCTTTTACAGATCCAGACTAACACAGCTACCCCTCTGATACTTGATACCACTGTTAGTAGTTCTAGACTGTCACAGAAAGCTTAACATTGAAAAAAAAACACACCATATACACAAAGCAGTTTCTAAACACTATTGAGATTGAGGGAGAGCCAAGGCAGACCACAACCTGATGATTCCAGATCCAGCCCTCGCTCAAGTGTATTAGGGAGAATTTGGAGGAAAAAGAATGAGCCAGGATATGGCTCCACACCCATAAGCATCCATGTACGGTGGGAGAAATGCATGATTGATAATTACCATTGGATTAGATTTGTAATTTTCCCCTCTTACAGAGGGAAAAATTCAATACTGCATGTCAAGTTCAATATTAGAAGCAAAATGGGTTATAGCTCCATGTATGGTGAAGCTGCCCAGGGGATCGTGGAAGCAGACAAATTAAAAAATGTAATGGGTTTGCCTACAGCTCTACCCCCCAAAGTATTACTGGGCTGGAAGACAGCTCCTTCAAAATGAATAAAGATCTTTCAGTGAAGATAATACCATGCAGCCAGACATACAACTGCCCTCTCTCAGCTGTATTGACTACAGATCTGTCTTTAGAGTGTTTGAAAAGCTCCCCAGTACTATCCACAGAGGAGACAACAATGAACTCTATTTGGGGACTACTTAAAAGTTCAGATACTGGCTGCCTGACTGGACTAAGTCTGTATACTTGGACTTGGGCAGAATACAACAAGCAATTTAGGAAAGGCTATATTAATGCTGTATCCAGGGTTTGCTGAACTGTAGAGTTTTCTGTGCTCATAGGATAGATGTATTTGCAGGCATGCTTTGACCTCCATGTACTAGGTCTTTTCTTGCCTTAACAAAAGAAGGCTTAAAACAAACAAACAAAAAAACCCACCACCACCGTGCTACCAAATATCCATCAGTGACAATGCTGATGTGTTCACAAAGGCATATCAATCTGAAATGAAGACTGAAATGTTTGCCTCCAACAGCAAAAGCTTTATCCTGCTGTCATATTCTGATCGGGAAAACGTTGCTCTTGATAACATTTCAAACTAAGTTAGAACCCTGATAATTCTGTCATCTTTGGTAGAGATCCTGCCATTAGAAAGAAAAAGAAACTGAGCAAACTAAATTTACAAAAAATACTACAGTATCATAACACCTCCCCAAAGATGAATAGTATGGGCCTGCTCCATCCACCTTTTGAGTGAGATGTGAGCTGAGAATGGCCCCTGCCAGTTTAATAAGAACTGTCCTCCAGGAGATTTCTGGAGGAACAGAAAGTTATTTATGTTAGCAGCAATTAATCTGTAACCTAATTCCAGTGGCTTGCAACTAGTGATGGGGAGTTTTCCCATTTCTATGTGAGTTAATAGTGAAAGAGGACACAAGAATAGAAGTGAGAGATGGTAACAAGAGATAATTTCAAAGTAATCTGTCTTACAAAAAAGAGAAGGCTTAAATCTTCTATCCATAAAATGGGGGCAGGGGCTGCTTATTTGCAGTGGGAGCAAGGGGAGGGTAGAGACCAATCTAGGCTTTGCATTTTCTACAGCAACTTTCATCGGAAAGTGACAAATTACTAGATCAAACTCCAAGGTCTTTACTCACTACTTTTTACTCCAGCAAATCAGTGAGAATGTGCCTCAATATGGGCCAAGCAAGGACTTCAACATCTGACTACTGTTAAGTGCTAGGAGACAATAGCATGGCTATTCATCATTATATACTTATTGTCCTAGGTTGTTCTTTAGTCATCAGAGAAGGATTTGGTTAGCAGATTCAACCAAATCAATTTCTGGTTTAAAATAGACACAAATGGGGACAATATATCCTCTTTTATTCCATGTGTACTTAGATACAGGTTAATAAAGCAACCGTTCAAATTGTTCAAGCATCCACTACCAAAAAGCCCCTTAAAATATGCAGATCCATACTTAACACAAAGTTGGGAACTTACTCCGGTATTATCTAGTACATTGGTATGCATACTTCCATCTTTTCATGTTCTCTGTATGTATAAATATCTCCGGTCTGTGTGTTCCATTCTGATGCGTCTGAAGAAGTGAGCTGTAGTCACGAAAGCTCATGCTGAAATAAATTGTTCGTTCTAAGTGCACCAAGTACTCTCTTGTCTTTTTGCGATTACAGACTACCAACGCTGCTACTCTGAAACCTGTCATAGTACTTTATTACTACCCTGACAAAGCAAGCTTGATGTAACAGCCAGATGTACCAGAAGTATTTTGTGCCCTGGATACAGCCTAAGATGTCATTCTGATCCTGGCACACCTATTTCTACAGTTATATTTACCTTAATGGGAGATTACTTTAGATTCAAGCATTAATTATATCTCAAGCTTTGGATTCAGAAGAAATGATTCTGTAATTAGTTTAAAACAAAACAGGCTAGGGCGTTGGCCTGTATTTTCCACTCAAGCTGCTCAGATTCCTTTTGCTTTATAAAAAAGAGTCATGGAATTGATTTCATTAAATTGGGACACATTTGTTAAAGTTCTAGCACAATTAAAAGTCATTAATATTAAAAAGGAGATGTACTTATGTGAGGTGTTTTGAATATTCCGGCACAAAACTCATATTACAGAGCCTGGTATAAAGAAGTTTAATGCAACAGAAAATTGTGAGGTTTTTTTCCTTTTTTCGTTTTTGCATGCACTGTTGTGAACATTACATCAACTGAATACCAAATATGAGATTCATACAAGATTGAGGGAATTTTGTGCTTACATAGCTGCAAACTGATTACCGGCCTTGCTCAATATTTCCCCCTCATTACATGTAAATAAATGCCCACTGATGTATAAGACACTTCTGTGTACACACAATGTCTTTACTGTTCAAAGCAATCATGAATTATTGCAGTCTTTAGAAAAATATTTATTTTTAAAAAACAAAAAGTGACTAGACAGGATTTAGAAAACGCAACATTCTTGTGAAGTCTACCTTATTGTTTTGGTGGGTATGAACCATACATTTGTAAATACGTCACAGATCCCTTAATAACTTCCCCCCCCCCCCCATTAGCCCTTCTCTCTTTTAGAGTAACCTCTCACAGAATTTCATTGTAGTCATCACCTCCAAATTCGAAGGATTTAGTTCAGAAAGTAGAGATGAACCAGGAGTGGCAGAGTGATCTAAATCTTGGCTAGGGAAGCATCCTTTCCTAAGAAACCCACTATATTTTGATCTCACTTGAGAAAAACAGTGTATTTTCATAAGCAGTTTTCCAGAACATCTAAAATGCCAGCGTATTAGCATACACAGAAGTCAAACGAAGGTGCATTTCTTTGACTCATGAGACCTTTTCTATTTTAAAGTCTAATGTGTAGTTTTCATAATACTGTACTCTGAAGAACATTCTTAGGTCTTGTGATTTGTCCTTTTTGCAAATTATCAGCTAAACAAAAAGTTAAATCATTACCTTATTGAAAGCCCATATTTTACACCAAGCTGGTAACTTAGTGCATTTATATGCTTAGCAGAACAAGCAGCATATTCCATTTCATTCCCTACTGCATATGCACCAGATTACTCAGGTGTACACCATCTGTAGGAGTGGTAGATTAGTTTAAAGGAACGAGAGCCAGCTCTCAACTGTTATTAACCTTGCATATTATACTCCATATGCTAACTGCAATGCGACTGTCATCACACATTAGTCAGACAAACCCTACTACACAGTAAGCGGGGAATGGTCGCGTATTGTGGGGACTTTCCTGGCTTCTGCACTACCCGGTGAAGTGGGTTCTAGTGAAAGGATCCGAGTCCTCACTCCCACTTCCTTTACTCAGAGGCCTCCCTGCCCTTGAGGCTCCCTTTCCACTCTCCTGTCTGGCAGAGTCCTCGTAACCCCAACAAGGCTAGCCCGGATTCTTGGGGGGCTCGACCCCACCCTGCTGTGGTCCCAGGACAGGGGCTAGGTGTCCCCACTCCGGGGTATCTCTTGCACTGCCCTCCCTGACCCACGTCACATCATACAATTTAAAGCAATACAAGTTATTTAAATTAACAATTAATTTTAAAAAAAGAAGGAAAAATGGGAAGGTTAAAGGAAAACACATCACCTCACTCTGTGGCAGGGACCATCACAAACAGTGTCTCTGGACATCAGGGCACTTCACAGTCTGTTCCTTGTAGGTCCCAGGCCTTCTCAGGCCCTGGCTGCTGCGGGACGCTGCGGGTCGACAGTTGCTCTGGTGGTGGCACACTCTCTCAGGCTCTGGGTGCGGACCTTCTCCCCAGTTGTCACCTCTGCTCTGTCAGGGTTATGATCCCCTCAAGTCTGGCCTGCAGAGCCTCTTGGCTGAGGTGTCTCCCTGTGCTGGGCCCACTGCCCAGGGTCCCCCTCGCTTTCCCAGCTGCCCATGTCACAGCTCCGGGCTCCTCCAGCCCAGCTCCACACTGCCTCAGCATGGCTGCTGCTGCTGCCTGCCTTCAGCTCTCTGGGCTGCTTCTCGGCCTCCCTGGCTCTTACCACAGCTCTGCTCCCAGGGCAGGTCTGCTCTGCAGGCTGCTTCTGTCTCTCTCTTAGCTCTCACTGCTTCCTGGGCTGCTTGTCTGGCCCCTCTGGCTCTGGTGCTGCCGCTCTCCTTCCAGGCAGGTCTGCTCTCTCTGGGCTGTCCTCTGGCTTTTTGGGTTGCAGCTCTGCTCCCAGCAGCTTAGCTTGGGCCTACTCTTGCCTTAGCTCGGCCCCACTCTGTCTGACCCAGACAATTCAGCTCACAGGGAAGACGAGGACCCACCCTGGCCTTCTGTCTCTTTGATTAGCCTGCCCGCCCTGTCAATCAGGCTGACCTGGAGCATTGGCCTCTTGCCATTGTTCCTGGGGACTGTCAGTCTCAGGGTCCTGATTTGCCATCAATCCCTCCCCTTTTAGTGCTGGGAGCTAGCAACCACAACACTCCCACTGAATATTAGTAAGGGATAACAGTCCCCTTACATACATATAGCAGAACCAGAGTCAGTATCCGAACTGAGACAAAAACCTAAATCCAACTGCTGTAGCACAACTACTGGCCATAGCCAGCAGTGTTCCGTCCCACACAGAAGAGTATCAGACGGTTCATAGGTCCACAAAAAAGATCCTGTCGCTGCACCTACAATACTCACAGTTGTGTTGCTATCCCACCACTAGCTTGTCACCAGGTACTCTTCAGAGTGACGCAGAGCACTGATCATGCAAGTGTGTGCACCTACTCACATGTCCTGACACAGGTAGCATGGATTTGGTTTCTGCCAGCATAAGGGAAAAGAGGATGAGAATGAGGGGTGACAAGGTAAATCTGATGCACTTGGGAAGTGCTGAAAATAGGGCCATCAAGCGATTAAAAAAATTAAACATGATTAATCGTGCTGTTCAACAATAGAATTCCATTTACTTAAGTATTTTTGGATGTTTTCTACATTTTCAAATATACAGTGGTCATTTTATATTACAAATATTTGCACTGTAAAAAACAAATTCACTTCACTTAACACAAGTACTGTAGTGCAATCTTTATCATGAAAGTTGAACTTACAAATGTAGGATTATGTACAAAAAAAATTTAGCGCCTACAAGTCCACTCAGTCCTATTTCTTGTTCAGTCAAATGTTTACATTAGCAGGAGATAATGCTGCCCACTTCTTGTTTACTTCACCTGAAAGTGAGAACAGGCATTCGCATGACACTTTTGTAGCTGGTGTTGCAAGACATTTACGTGCCAGATATGCTTAAGGTTCATATGTCCCTTCATGCTTCAACCACTATTCCAGGGGTCATGCGTCCATGCTGATGATTGGTTCTGCTCGATAACTATCCAAAGCAGTGCAGACTGACATGTTCATTATCATCATCTGAGTCAGATGCCACCAGCTGAAGTTGATTTTCTTTTTTGGTGGTTCGGGTTCTGCAGATTCCGCTTCAGAGTGTCGCTCTTAAGACTTCTGAAGCATGTGCCACACTTCGTCCCACTCAGATTCTGGAAGTCTCTTCAGATTCTTAAATTTTGGGTCAAGTGCTGTAGCTATCTTTAGAACTCTGACATTGGTATCTTCTTTGCGTTTTGTCAAATCTGCTGTGAAAAAGTGTTCTTAAAATGAACAATATTTGCTATAACATGAAATATATGGCAGAATGCAGGTAAAACACAGAGCAGGAGACAAAGACTTCCTTGGGGAAGAATTGTGTCACAAATTTAATGCACTATTTTTAACGAGCATCATCAGCATGGAAGCATGTCCTCTGGAATGGTGGCCAAAGCATGAAGGGGCATATGAATGTTTAGCATATCTGGCCTGTAAATACCTGGCAACGCTGGCTAAAAAAGTGCATGTGAATGCCTGTTCTTACATTCAGATGACATTGTAAATAAAAAGCAGGCAGCATTATCTTAATGTAAACAAACTCGTTTGTCTTAGCAACTAGCTGAACAAGAAGTAGGACTCAGAGGACTTGTACGTGCTAAAGTTTTATATTGTTTTGTTTTTGAGTGCAGTTATGTAACAAAATCTACATTTATAAGTTGCACTTTCACAATAAAGAAACTGCATTAGAGTACTTGTATGAGGTGAACTGAAAAATTCTATTGTATCAGTTATCACATTCTATCCAGGTGCAAAAAGTATCCATTCTTAGCTTCATCTAGCCATATACTGTAGCTTCCTTGTATGATGCATTTTCCCCCCAAAAAATCATATCTGTTGTTTTTCCTGCAATGCTGCTTATTGGAATTGGAGTGCATCTTGTGTCTGAATCTGGCCATGAACTGATCTATAGCTTCAGTTATTTTTGAGATATTCACAATCCACTTCACAAGTAACATCAGCTTGTCTTTTTACCTCACAATTTGCCTCTCCGGGTTGCTGGGTAACTTTTGTACTAGGGACAGCCTCCTGCACACTGGATGGACAGTGGAAGAGACAAGAAGGGAGACTGGAACAGAGGGCATTTGTGAGAAAAGACTGCTGATACAGCTTTGTTATGTGGTTCTAGAATAACATGGATCAGCACTAGAAGCTGTCTTCTGTGGTAGACATTGATCTGGCTTTGTTCCTAAAGAGTCTATTTCAGAAGGGAGATAGAGGCTGAGCTCAACACAGCAGGGCCACGCAGGGGGGGAGGCGAGGGAGGCAAATTTGCCCGAAGCCCCGCAGGGACCCCCACGAGAATTCTCCGGCCCTTGCCTCGTCTTCCCCCATCCACCAGCGCCTCAGCGCATCACGTGCAGGAGCAGCCCTGGACAGAGCTCAAGTGGTGTGGCTCCGGCAGGGTCTGAGCTCCTCCCCGCTTGGAACTGCAGGGGAAGGAGCGGGGCTATTATAAATGCTGGAGGTAAAGTGGGGTTTGAGGTAGAGGCTGACAGTTTGTGACCGCTAGTAATAACCTCATGACCCCCTGAGGGATCCCGACTCCCAGTTTGAGAATCCCTGGGTAAATTTAATTTTAGCACCCTGTGTCCATTCACATGCATATGCTATTTTGAGCATTCAGTATTCACAACAAAAGCTCATTTCAGATTCTGGAACAAGCTCGAATGCTCACTTTGTGGAGTACGTACATAAGCTATACTGAAGACAAACCCACTGTAACCGTATCTCCAGTTTGCAAGGGACCCTGTGGAGCCAGACTCTAGGAAACAGATACATTCATGGAGATTAAGTCCTTTAATGGCTATTAGCCAGGATGGGTAAGGCATGGTGTCCCTAGCCTCTGTTTGTTAGAGGGTGGAAATGGATGGCAGGAGAGAGATCACTTGATCGTTACCTGTTAGGTTCACTCCCTCTGGGGCATTTGGCATTGGCTACTGTTGGCAGACAGGATACTGGGCTGAATGGACCTTTGGTCTGATCCAGTATGGCCATTCTTATATTCTAAGCTAACTTAAACCAAAGTTATGGAGACCGATATGAGTCAAGGAAGCCAGCAGAGTATCAGAAACCTGGAAAAATCTGACTGGATGGGCTGAGGCTTTTGGTGACAAGCTGAGGTGGTTCAAAAGTTTTGGATTTTTTTTTTTAATTGTTTCTTTAAACAAACACAGCTAGCAGCAAATATTTGGCCACACACTTCTGAAACCCCAAACCATGTTTAGGTTTTGGCAGATTAATTTCAGCTTTTCAATTAAAAAAAAAACAACAAATTTTGAAGGAAAGCAGACACTGTCCGTGATTTTTTTCTGCTTTTTAAAAAACCCTAGTTTTGGATCAAAAAAAAAAAAGTTGACAGAAAATATTTGTCCAACTCTTTTAATGAGCTTTAGTGCCTTTTAGCACTAGCTGATGCTGAGAACCAGTTGAACCTTGTAAAGGTGACCTGAAAAGAAGTTCTCTCAAACTGGGTTTGTGCTGAGATGTGGGAGGTTTTTAAATGTTTATTTTTCCTAGGCTGCCTGGGCAGGGGTGGGGGAAGAGCGGCCAAGTGGGACAATTTGCCTCGGGCGCCGCAGGGCCCCACAAGAATATATTATTGCAACTTTTTTTAAATGAAGGGGCCCCTGAAATTGCTTTGCCACAGGCCACCTGAATCCTCTGGGTAGCCCTGCAAACAGTTTCCTCTGCCTTGTTCTGGTCAGTGTGCCCCCCCCCTCCCCCCAAACAGTTGTCCTCTAACACTAACTACTTGTGTGGTAGGGACTTTAGCTTGACAGAACCTGTGGCTGAAACATCACTCTCCAAAAGCAGTTTGCACAGGAACTGTCTTAGCCTCGAAATGCAACTATCAAGCCTTCTAGCAACTGTCCTTTTTTAGGATGACTGCTTCTCCTGCAACCTCTTCTGCAGATCCGCCAGTTGCAGGCAGGTCTACAATCTTATAAAAGCCTGAGATTTGCCTGTTAGTCAGCATTGGACATTAGCACCAATCCTTTATCTTAGCCTGTGTCTTCCAGTGGCAAATAAAAAATAAATAAATAATCTGATAAGATACATTTACACAGATTTCCATTATCACAAGTAGTCAACAAAATTTTAATAGCTGGCGCTGACAACTTACGTATCAAAAGCGAGTTTTAGCACTTCAAGAAGAAGATATGGTCTCTGCCCTAAGGATCTTAACCAAGCCCCAAATTCTGCCAATTTTACACACCTTGCTTTGCTTTACACATAAACAGTCCCACTTAAAGTCACTGACCAGCAGGACTGGCACAGAGGGAGCAATAACAAGCCGATCTTTTTTTTTTTTTTGTTAAAAGAGCAAAGCTTCACAATGGTTTCAATGAGGCCTCTGTATTTGTCTTCCTTATCACAGTTCTGGGAACATAAAGGTTACAGAAGGAGTCACAACAAGTTTTTTTCCCACCCTCAATAAATTCCCTTAAAAGGACTATATGGATATCCCAAATCAACACTTTATTGAAAACTGTATTCCTGTTGTTTGCAGTAAGACTAATCAAAGAATACAATTTTCACTTGTCCAGCAAACACAAGAGACACACTCCCTAAATTCAGTTACCAATTAAACACTATGCCTCTAGCTACACAAAAAATGATGAAATATTGATTTTTCCACTCAAATGTTTTTTCCACTGGAACAATGAATTGGTGCCTACTTTTTTTTTAAATAAAGAGAGATGACATAATGTTCATGATTTACATTTGTATTATTTCTATTACATTGGCACCTAGAGACGATCAAGGCTGGGGCCCACCTTGTATGTGTATGGATGTAGCACGAAGTCAGAGTCTCTTACCCAAAGACAGTATGGGTCAATTACTCTTTTCATAAAGGAAAAAAAAACCTCGACAATGAAATATTATGACCATGTTAACTTTTGCAAGCAAAAAAAGAAGTTGTCCATGTTTTTCCTACTACTATTTTAGTCTCGACTCATTAACACTTGAAAGAAAAAGACAGCAGCAGAGAACTGATTGCACTTGACGAGTTCTGATACTGTGCAGGAAAGGGGGGAATGGAAGGATAATTAAATTAGTATAAAGATGTGCACTATTTTATACTCTGATGTAGTGTGCAGTTGTCCTCTTGTTTTTCCTCAGATAGAACATCCCCTAGAGATATAGTGTCACTGTAAAGTCCAGCCAAGTCATTCCTGTGATGTGCCTAGAATGCTTGAGGTCCAGAAATAGGAGTCTTGTCTCCCGGTCATGACCAATACTGTGATTTAGCCATGCCCTTCATAACATATATCCCCGTTTTGCTTATTAATATATCCATCTGTCATGGTACCAGAAAGTGACATGAAAAGACATGCCAGACAAAGGTCAATATTGTAAGATGGAAAGGTAAATGCTAGTTACTATCAGATGTATTTTTAGATGGAAGTTACACCTGTGCTTGTCATACTGAGACAATCAAGGGTCTGACAGATTCTATTACAATTTCTAGGATTTGACAACTGGGAAGTAGAAATCTGCTCTGTGCTGAAATATGCAAGAGACACTGATCCCTTAAGACTACACAGGGTGAAGGAGAAAGCAACAGAGTTTTGTTCTCTGGAAGTTTTAACACTTTTTAGTTAAGCCCACAGGATAGAGTGATCGCTTCAGTCCAAACACTTTCTCCTCCTTTCCCAATTCAAATACCTGAGTAACTTTAGTTACTAAAGAAGTTTCTTTAGATGATCATGCAGGCTTGCTATGTAATCAATAACTCAATGGAAATGTACTATAGGTATCCATTGGATCAGTTTTTTGCAAGCCAAAAAATACTACACATCCCATGGTATAGAAGACTAAAACAATGGAGTGTACTGGGTCAACCTGTTTCTGAAGAGAGAGAAATGAATATTTAACAGTTTCTTTAGAGCCATTACGGGCTATTGAACTTGGTTTTAAAACTTCATTTATTCATGCTTCACTCAATATAAAAATGAATTCATTAGATACCCTACTTGCAATGTAATCTCATGTTTTCGAATTTACTGCATGCAAATTAGCTACATCCCTTTTTAAAATATAATGCACTGACAATAGAATGACAGATTACCAATATCATTTCTCTACTGCTAGCAGAGAATGTACAGTTTAACTTGCAGCAAAAGATGGAAGTTCATTCCAAAGTTTCTCTTCGGAAGACATAAAATTAAGCTTCTAGTGGGAATTTATGATACTGTCTAGACACAATGCAATCAATGATGAAGATTCACACTATGCTGGAAGAGATGTGGGAGCAGAAGCACAAGTTACGAAGGAAATAAGAGACTGGATCACAAAGGCAGATGTGCCTTTAGACCCCACTGTTGGTTAGATTACTCTCTCAGCACACCAGAAGTCACATTACATAGTGAATTACACACTCACTTAGAGGGGTACAAGCATGTTATCACTTGGACATGGAAACATCCCTTCTTGGTCCCTACTGTCAATGCGTGAGTGCAAAGATTTGCAACATCATAGTTCAGAAGAGTTGCTATACAGAGTATTATAACCATCTCACATCACTTCTTTGAAGTGGTTGAGGAAGGGACTCTTATATGCTAAATCTGATATCTACTTTATTGTGAATACTTCTGAAGAGCTTGAGAGACTAGCGTATTAGAAAGAGGATTGCCATCTTTATAAGGATTTGTAAGGCAAAACTAGTGTAACATGCATGTTTTGTTAAATTCTGAAGTAATATTGTCAGAGTTTGTATTATATGTAGTAAGCAACCATCTATGTTTACACAAGTTGAAAAGCTTTAAAAAAAAAAAAATCAAAGGGAAAATTGTTTCTATGTTTTTCCACAGCTTTGAAATGAGGGGTTATGGAAAAAAAAAAAATCTGACAAGAGCCTGAACATCTATGTAGGGCAGGATAACAGCCTGTTTATATACTTTTAACCTTACAATATAAATGAACAGAGCAACTGGTAACCTCTCTTGCTTTACATACCAATGAGAATATTAGTATTTAATGCAATACATTACTGTAACTAATGATCTATTTCTTATTTTATAGTGCACGAAAATACAGCTGCATAACTTAATACAGTTAGACACCAGAAGGATACTAAAAAGATGTTATATGGGGGCTGTGTTGAGGCTGGATGCTTATGAAAATAGTTGTGCGTAAAAAAGTAATTTCTTTGTATTTCTAATGGCCACCTACTATTTTTCCACATGTCTTACCTATGTTCCTTATTATGTTAATAAGACAACCCTGAAGCAGGTTTTTGTTTAATCCCACTGTCAATGTGTGTTTGTCAGGACTATGTTGTAAATGGGAACACTATGAATGATAGCTCTGATCCAGTTTAAGATTATGGCAGGAGGTGAACATGTCTATTTGGGATGGCCATATCTGCTTTATGAGCCACACCATGTTATCTTTAAGGCTTTGCTCTCCTAGACAAAAGTGCCTGTCTGCTAAACTAGTGCACCAAGGCTTCCTGGAGGACAGTCCCATTTCTAGGCCCTCAAGTTGAGCATTGAATGTAAAAAATGAATAGGATGGACTGGGAATAATTCTTTTGGCTTCACTGTTTACTTTCATTTCAAGGAAGATGATTTGACATGACTCAGCCTTGTCTTCATCACGTGTGCTTAAAAATGATAGGGTCTAAATTAGCTGTCAGCACACAAGAAAGGTCTTGGAATCATTGTGGATGGTTCTCTGAAAACATCCACTCAATGTGCAGCGGCAGTCAAAAAAGCGAACAGAATGTTGGATATCATTAAGAAAGGGATAGATAATAAGAAAATATATTGCCTCCATATAAATCCCTCATAGACCCACAGCTTGAAATACTGCATACAGATGTGGTCGCCCCAGATCAAAAAAGCTATATTGGAATTGGAAAAGGTTTAGAAAAGGGCAACAAAAATGATTAGGGGTATGGAACAGCTTCCACATAAGGCAAGATTAATAAGACTGGGACTTTTCAGCTTGGAAGAGAGACGATTAAGGGGGGATATGATAGAGATCTCTAAAATCATGACTGGCGTAGAGAAAGTAATTAAGGAAGTGTTATTTACTTCTCAGAACACAAGAACTAGGGGTCACCCAATGAAATTAATAAGCAGCAGGTTTAAAACAAACAAAAGGAAGTATTTTTTCACAATGCAAAGTCAACCTGTGGAACTCCTTACCAGAGGATGTTGTGAAGGCTAAGACTATAACAGCGTTCTAAAAAAGAACTAGGTAAGTTCATGGAGGATAGGTCCAGCAATGGCTATTAGCCATGATGGGCAGGGATGATGTCCCTAGCTTCTGTTTGCCAGAAGCTGGGAATGGACAACAGCGGATAGATCACTTGATGATTACCTGTTCTGTTCATCCCCTCTGGAGCATTTAGCATTGGCTATCAGCAGAAGACAGAATACTAGGCTAGATGGACCTTTGGTCTGACCCAGTATGGCTGTTCTTATGTAATTTAAGTTAATGATCTCCACTGTCCTTGTGCCAACTGTTCTCCCTAGAAGCAACAAAACTCAGCATAAAGGCTCAGAATAACCCATTCACTCAAGGCAAGGAGCCATTTTGCCCTGGCAAAGCGGCAGAGTCAGGCTGAGGAGCCACTAGCATCATCTCTGAAGTGGAAAGAAGAAATGAGAAGAGCAGCCCAAATATCACTGCTCCTTTAAATAGGACAGCAAGAGGAAGCAAAAACCAAAGCATTCTCTGAGCAGCTTGTTCTTTAACAGCATCTTCACTGCAGCCCTGCCATTTGAGAAGAGAGCCAGGCGAGCTCAGAACTCATTAAGGTCGGCACTGAGAAGCGAAGCTTGAGCCCACAATTAGTTAAATTGGGATGACAGAAAGGCAGACATGTGGCACATCTAGTCTGCTACCCTGTCATCAGCAGGCATGTGAGGAATAATCTGCCCCTCCCCACCCAAATCTCCTATTCTAGTAGAGATTAGGTTTTAAGCCAAAGTACGAGTTTTTCTATCCCATCCAAAACTCTCTATTTACTACGACTCTGGATTTTCTTGTTATCCATTTGAGTGGCTAATCCCTCTTTGCTATGGGATGTTTAGAAGAAGAATGTAGCTAGATTCAATGAGGGCCACAGTATTGTGTGAAAAAGCCTTCTTTTTATCAGTTTGCTGTAAGCCATCTTTTAATTGTTCTTGTAATGACACAGGGAGTATAGAAGCTCCCTACCTACCTTCTCCAGACAACTCACTATTTTAGTATATTTTTAAATCACCTCCCTTATCTGTCTCTCCTCTAATGTAAGCAATCCCAATCTTTCCTCTCTCTCTTCATAAAAGTCTTTCCCATGCCACTAGTGATTCTTATTACATGCCTCCGATAGCCCTCTAGTTCGTCAATATTCTTTTCTGAAATGGCATGATCAGTACTGGACAGAGTATGCCAGGTGAGGACAAAACACTTTATGCAATATCATTATTTCTGTTTTATTTCTCCACTCTATTCCTTAGGCATTTTAAGATTATTTGCTTATTGTGACCACAGCTCCACACTGACCTGACCACAGTTCCTTTTCCTGAGTTGACAGAAGTTAATTTAGAACCCTGTAAGGTATATGAGCAAAAATCAATTTTTTCCTTCTGATGTGCCATTATTTTATTTATCAACACTGAGTTTAGTCTGCCAGGATGTTGTCCATTAACCTAGCTTGATTAAGTCCTTCTACAGCTCCTCAATCATCTCCGGATTTGATTAATTTACATTATCTTATTTACAAGTTTGGAGCAGGAGAAGGTCCCAGAATTTAATAGTGGGAGAGGAGAGCTGAAGTTTCACTAATTATAGACACAATGGAAACTCCACAATTCAGGTACTGGAGGTGGAGTGCAGGTATCCGGAAGAAAAAAAAAACAAAACCCAAAACAAACAACCGCAACAGAAATAGAAGAGCAACATAAGTGATCATGCACAGAGATTATAATAAAACCTGCACTACATATCAAACGTTCCCAATACCTGGTAAATCGGAAAAATCAAATGTAATATGCAATTGCAGAGGAATACAAAATAAAAGTTTCCCCTCACATACTGAAGTGGGGGAGTTACTTTAAGTACATTAACCAGGTGGCAGTATACAATGATAAAACTGTGATGGACTTCAGGTAACAGATTGTGCTTTGAGGAGAAGCAAGAGAGGATGCTAACCCCTTATCAAATCAACAAACTCTGTAGCAATAACTAGCTCAGGTCCTGTTGTTTTTTCTACTCGTTTTGTTGTGTGTAAGGGATTCTTTGTGATTAGGCAAGGCTTCATGGTCATGGTGAATCCCTTCTACTTTAATAAAGTATCTTAGTATTGTATTTCTGTCTCATTTGCTCACCATGCTGTTTTGAGTTCCTTTCTAGGGGAAGTGAATAAATGGTCTCCCACTCCTTTATACTCGGTTCTCCCAGATCTGCACCGTTTCAGTTCACTGGGGAAGGCTAGGAAAGTATCTCTCTCAGTCCACAAGGAGCAGTTTCCTGAGGACTTTGGTGAGAACCAATTTATGATGCAATGTACGCCTCACCACTTGATTGTCAGTACAGGATGTGCTTGCATGTTAATATTACATGGAAATTATAAAGGCATGGAAAGACCAATAAAATCAATCATGATACTAAGCAGAAAAGTTTAATTCTATTTTCATTTTTCATAGATTTCAAGGCCAGAAGAGACCACTGTGATCATCTAGTCTGAGCTGCTATGTAACAGAGGCTAGAGAACTCTTTAAAAATAAATCCTAGGTCTCTTTCAGAAAAAGATCTAGAACATAACAATGGTCCTACCGGGTCAGACTAATGGCCCATCTAGGCTAGATAGACAGAAAATATCATATTGCCTTACATAAATCCATGGTATGCCCACATCTTGAAAACAGCATAAATAAAATGATTAGGGGTACGGAATGGCTTTCACATGAGGCGAGATTCATAAGACTTGGACTTTTTAGCATGGAAAAGAGATGACTAAAGGGAGATATGATAGAGATCTTTAAAATCATGACGGTTTGGAGAAAGTAAACAAGGAAATGTTATTTACGTGGTTTATAACACAAGCACCATGTTCACAAAAAATTACTAGGCAGTAGTTTAAAACAAACAAAGGGAGGTAATTTTTTTTTCCACATACACAGAGTCAACCTGTAAACTCCTGCAGAGGATGCCAGAAGGCCAAGACCTAACAGGTTCAAAAAAAAAAAAAACAAAACAAACAAACAAACAAACAAAGCAAAAAACACACAAAAAAAACCTAGATAAATTCAAAAGCAGTGGTTCCCAAACTTCTGCCACTCGCGAGGGAAAGCCCTGGCGGGCCGGTTTGTTTACCCTGCCGCTTCGCCAGATTTGGCCATCACGCTCCCAGTGCCGCTATTTTTCGCTGCCCCAGGCAATGGAAGCTGCTGAAGCAGGGCCAGTATGTCCTTCGGCTTGCACGCTTCCAGCAGCTCCAATTGGCCTGGAGCAGCGAACCGTGCCACGAGAGCCGCGATCCTGAGGACGCAGCAGGTAAACAACCAGCAGCCCACCAGGGCTTTCCCTGCACGATGTGGAGAACAAGTTGGGACCACGCGCAGGAGAGAACGCATTGCGAGAGCGAGAGCGCAAGAGACGTGCGCGGGTTTATTGGGCGGGGAAGGTCTGTTGCCAGAAGCTGGGAAGGCAACAAGGAACGATCACTGATGATAACCTGTGTTTATTCCGTCTGGAGCACCTGGCATTGGCCACTGTCAGAAGACAGGATACCAGGGTAGATGGACCTTTGGTCTGACGCAGTATGGATGTTCTTATGTTCTTAACTTCTGACACATTTAGAAGCACCCCAAACAAGGGGCTGTGTCCCTGTTTATTTTGGCTAATAGTCATTAATGGTTCTATTCTCCATGAACTTATCTAAATTATTTTTTTTGAACTCAGTTATACTTTTGGCCTTTGGCCACAGGCAATGAGATCCACAGCTTGACGGTGCACTGGGTGAAGAAATACTTGCTTTTGTTTTAAACCTGCTGCCTACTATTTCATTGGGTGACCCACAGTTCTTGTGTTGTGAAGGGGTAAATAACACTTCCTTATTTACTTTCTCCACACCAGTCATAATTTTATAGACCTCGGTCACATCCCCCTTATTCATCTTTTTTCCAGGCTGAAAAAAGTCCCAGTCTTATTAATCTTGCCTCATATGGGAGCTGTTCCATACTCCTAATCATTTTTGTTGCTCTTTTCTGAACCTTTTCCAATTCTAATACATCTTTTTTTGAGATGGAGCAACCCACATCTGCATGCAGTATTCAAGATGTGGGGGTACCATGGATTTATATAGAAACAATATGATATTTTCTGTTTTATCTATCCTTTTCCTGATAATTCCTAATATTGTTAGCTTTTTTTGACTGTTGCTGCACACTGAGCAGATATTTTCAGAGAACTATCCACAAAAAAGATCTTGGAGTCATTAAGTGCTAACAACTTTTCGTCTGCCATTTTTTTGCCCCATTCACTTTTGAGAGATCCCTTTATAGCTCTTCATAGTGAGCTTTGGACCCAACTATCTTGAGTAATTTTCTATCTGCAAACTTTGCCACCTCACTGTTCACCACTTTTTTCTAGTTCATTTATGAATACGTTGAACAGTACTGGTCCCAGTATAGCAGGGTCCCACAAGGATCTATCTCCTTCTCTCCATTGTGAAAAAACTGTCCATTTATTCCCAGCCTTTGTTTCCTGTCTTTAAACCAGTTATTGATCCATGAGAGGACCTTCCTTCTTAAGCAAACTTAAGCAGTCCTGGGATAAGAGCCTTTGGTGTGGGAACTTGTCAAAGGCTTTCTATAAACTGGATAACACCTGTCCACATACCCATTGACTCCCTCAGAGAATTATATTATGTTGGTGAGGCCTGATTTCCCTTTACAAAAATTCTGTTGACTCTTTCCCCAACATATTGTTTTCATCTATGTGTCTGCTAATTCTATTCTTTATTATATAGTTTCAGTCAATTTGCCCGATAGTGAAGTTAGGCTTACCAGCCTGTAATTGCTAGGATCAGCAAATTGTACACTTTTTTTTAAACAACAAAATCAGCATCACATTAGCTATCTTCCTGTCATCTAGTACAGAGACAGATTTAGGGAACAGGTTACATACCACATCTAGTAGTTCTGCAATTTCATATTTGAGTTCCTTCAAGTTCCTTAAATCTAGATTTATAAATGGTCAGTGATGGAGAATCCACCGGGAAGCTTGCTTAATTAATTACTCTCATCTTATTTCCATTTTAAATTTGTCTAGCTTCAACTTCCAGCTACTAGATCATGTTATACCATTCTTGGCTAGACTGAAGAACCTATTAAATATTGGTTCCTTATATAGGTATTTACTGGTAAGGAATACTTACAGGGGTAAGGAGGTCATCCCTTAACTTTCTCTTTGTTAAGCTAAATAGATTGAGCTCTGAATCTATCAAAATAAAGCATGTTTTCTAATCTTTTAGTCATTTGTGTGGTTTTTCTCTGAACCTTCTCCACTTTATCAGCTTCTGCTTGAATTGTGGACAGCAGAACTGGACATAGTATTCCAGCAGCAATTGAACCAGTGTCAAATACAAATGTAAAGTAACCTCTCTACTCCTACTAGACACTCCCCTGCTCATGCATCCAAAGGATCGCATTTGCCCTTTTGGCCACAGCATCCCACTAATCAGTGTCACATATTGATCAGTTGATTATCCACCACAAACCTTAAGTCTTTTTCAGAGTCACCGCTTCACAGGATATAGCCCCCTATCCTATAAGTATGATCTACTTGCATACATTTAGTAAGAGGAGCGCAAACAATCTTAGTAATATCCTCTTAGAACATCTTAAACAAGTCTCCTACGCTTGTTTACCATCTTGCAGACAGTTATCCAAACAATCTTCATTGTTTAACCAGGCTATAGCTACTTATTCTGCATTTTCATATTCCAGACATATCTACCAAAGCCAGAAATTCAGGCTGAGACACTTTAAAAATAATTAAATTTTCCTGGTTTTGCTTGACACATTTTAACCTAACAAAAGTAGTTTTCACTTGTATGAAGCAAGATGGTATCAGTATCCCAAGAGACCAAAATCCAGCTTGGTTAAATGGTGGCCCAGATAGTTCAGGACACAAAATAGGTTAACTTAGACTCTTTGAACCACATATTTAAAGCTGATCAATAAGTGCCTTACAATAAATGCCTTGCAGAATTTGTATAGGAACCTAGCATTTGATGAATTCTATTTTATGCCTTGCACCACACAATTAGCTTGAATAGTTATATCAATGCATTAGTAAAGATGCAGAGCACATTATCCACTATACAATTCTTTGAGATGCACCATAGGCTGAATGTAAATACACAAACAATCTAACTTGTAGTCAGGATGCTGTTACACCTCTTATTTCATAAGAAGCACTTTTCCCTACATGAGATCTTAATGTCTCCAAACTGCTATAAAAAAGGATGACTTCTGTCATTTCATTATAAAAACTGAGAACACAGGATTACCCAAGGAGCTACTTGGAGGATCTTTTGTCAGAGTTAAGACCTTCTCTTTACAATGGATTGTGAAAAGTGGGAGTGATTCATTCTGCAAAGTATATGGCTGTATTACTTGACAGAGCGCTTACAACCTTACTTCACGACTTTCCTATACTTCTTGTGGGTGGTGATTGAATGAGAGGGGGAAAAAAACAGACAGACAGACTTCTAGCTGCTTCACAGCGTGTTGAAACCAGAGGATGGCAGCAGATACTAGAGGCATACTGTAATTGAAATGCTGACCCCAGCTGGCATCAGATTTTAAATGCCAATTCAAAGTACAGTGCAGTTAGGAACCACCTTCTGGAGTAGTAATCCCTTGTGCGTGAAATTGGCTCACAGCATCTGCTGGGGAATGACATGAGATGAAATGGAGGAAGGGAGACTGGTAATGAGGGAATAAGGCAAGTTCTTTATGTTTCAGAGTCTCTTGAATTAATTCTTTGGGAAGTACTGAAGTCTGCATGGCTTGTGGCAGTTGAGCCAGAACTACAGGGTTGCTTCTTACACATTTTTTTTGTGGGGGAGGGGAGGAGTGAGTGGGGGAGGGGAGGGGGGGGACACAGACCACTGTGTCATTAGTGACAGTTAAGCCACTATGGAAAAGGCTGTAACAGGACCAATTACCTGGGGCCAAGAGATTTGCTTCCCCGCTGACTAGAACCATCAGTTTCTTTTAATACTTCATACACTGCGGCATTTTATTTGCATTTGCATTCTTCTGTACTAGAGTTTGAAGCATAAAAACATTTACTGAAGAGCTCCAGGGAGGAAGACTAGAATCCAATAAGTCTCTTTCAGCTCTAATAGCTACTAATGAGTGAATTATGTCTAGCTGTACAAGTGAATGTGAAATCTGCTGAGGGGCATATGCACTTGACAGACTGTTATAAAAAATTCAACTCAGTACTCATTAAAGCAAACTGAATCAGTGAGGCAAATTTGTTATTAAAAGGTAGCAGGAGTTACACTTGACAATGAAAAACAGACAGAAGAGTTATGATCCTAAATGCTAAAGGGAACAAAGGGCTTATTTCCGACTTTACACAGAAACCCTCATGATCGATTTTGTAGAATATAAGTGTGAGCCAGCTGAGGTGCCTGGGAATATACTGACCCAACTATTCCACAAATGTCTCCTTAAAGGCATACCCATGGAAAGGAAAATGCATCCTTAATTTATGCAACACCTTAAAGAAAGACTGAAAGAGACTGAATGTGCCACTGTAGAACTGTAGTGTAGATGCTTTTTCCATCGATGGAGTTAATCCACCTTTCTGAGAAGTGACTAGATCGACAAAAAAATTCTTCCGTTGACCTAGCTGTGTTTACACCAGAGATTAGGTCAACTTAACTACTGTGCTCAGGGCGTGAAATTTTTCATAACCTAGCTATGGTGCTTAGTGCTGATTTAATTTTTAAAATGTAGACCAGGCCCTCATATTTCCCGTTAGTTTTGTTGTGCCACAAGCACTTTTTATTGGGGGGGGGGGGACCAAGGGGCTGAAGGTGTGTTGATTGATTTAAGTTTGTCTGGAATGTTTTGGAAGGAAATAACTTATGGAAGGGCATGAAGTGCATGGTATATGGCAGTGTTTCTCAACCAGAGGTCTGCGGTCCCCTGGAGGGGTGCGAGCAGGTTTGAAAGGATCCGCTAAGTACGGACAGTGTTCGACTTGCTGGAGCCCCAGGGCAGAAAGCCAAAGTTCCATCACATGGGGCCGAAGTCAAAGACTGAACAACGTAGCTTCATGGGGTGGACCATGTGGCACATGGCCCCAAGGAATTGCCCTGCTTGCTTCCCCCTAACACCAGCCCTAGCTTTTGTATGCAGAAAAGCAGTTGTGGCACAGGTGGGCTGTGGAGTTAATAGCATGTTGGAGTGGGCCTTAGAAAAGGAAAAAAGGTTGAGAACCTCTGGTATAACCCCATATAACTGTCACAGAGGTCAAAGATTTTAATTAGAAATCACTGAACACTGGGAATCTCCATCCCAATTGGTTGACTAATAGTTCTTATCTCTTAGGTATGAGTTATTAACATAGAAAGCTTCACCACAGTGGCCCCCACAGCAGAATCCACCATCTGCAAGTCTCTTGGTAACCATAGAAGCAGTGATAGAGGGAGCTGCTAGGAGCAGCATTCCTCTCCTGTTCTTTAACATGCCTCAGCCAGGCTACTTCTCTTCCTAGGCTTTGGCTCCAGCACTCAATTACCAACAATCCTTATTTGACTACTTCCTCCTCCCTCCCACCCCCATACTATTAGGTTTAATCACTTACCTAAAATATAAAAATTCAAGCTGACGAAAGAACTAAAAAGAAACCCACCCAAACCTTTATTTTCAGAGTGGGGTTTGCTAGTAGTGATCATACAATAAAAGTCCACTTTTTTCCTGGCAGCAGTTTGCATTTTCAGTAATCGTGAGTATCCCCAATTAACTGGACTGCTCTGACCCATTTCTGGCCCCTTTCCTCACCCATCAGGTATTGACAGTCTCTGGGCCGGTCTACACTACAGGGGAAAATCAATCTTAGATACGCAACTTCAGCTACGTGAATAATGTAGCTGAAGTCAAAGTATCTAAGATTGAATTACTCACCGTCCCCACGGCGCAGGATCGACGTCCGTGGCTCCCCCTGTTGATTCTGCAACTCCGCTCAGCTTGGTGGAGTTCTGGAATTGATATAAGCGTGTTCAGGGATCGATATATCGCGTCTAGATCAGACGTGATATATCGATCCCCGAGCAATCGATCGCTACCCGCCGATGAAGACGTAGCCTCAGAAAGATCACTTCAAAGTGATGAGGCAACAAAAGAGCAACTTCCTTCACTCCATTCCTCACTATCTGAGTCTGCGGGAAAGATGATATGTTTTGTTTGATGCCATCGACCACTCTGATCCTTCCAGCCTGCTCATTTGCCTAAACTGCATACACAAATACCACAACCAGCACGTCTTCATTATTCACAATAACAGTTCTTCTAACAAAGTTTTAGTAGAAAGAGACCAGTTCAATAACAACTGATTAGGACTATGAATGGACAGTGGAAGGAATTCTTAAATGAAAAAAAAAACTGCTAGGAAATAGGACAAGCAGGCAGTTGTATTTTTAAATTTCTTGATGGCAACATGTGTCAGATACCAGTAGATTTTGATGATTTAGGTATTATAATACCACAGATGCACAGGTTTCTTTACATCCTGTTCCAAAGACTTTCCATTCTAAACTGCCTTCATTCTTCATCATTGCCTCATATTAATTCACTGCTGGAGATCTGTATGTAGTAGCACTGTCTGTGTTGGTAAGTATATATGTCTGCTGAGAGAGATCGTGAAGATATTAGGCCAGAAGAAGGAAAGAGATCAGCCATTCTGTATGAATTTCAAATTGCTAATCCTCAGCATGGATCAGGAGAGGAAACAGACAATGGAGGAACAGTAAGGTGGGAAAGGAGAGTGAATTTTAAAAAATGAAGCTACAGATGATAAAGATTCAGGGTAGATAGAAATCAATTATTTTACAAAATAAATAAAAAACCCAGATTGTGATAAAATGTTTTTTGAGGGAAAAATCTATCTAAAGATAAAGATATATTATAGCTTGAAGTTGATATCATGGAATAGGGATTATAAATTCTAATTCTGTAGTATGAGACAATATATTCATATAAGGTTTAAGAAAAGTTTTGTAAATGAGTTCCAATAGTTCATGGATTAGGACCTAACGTTACGGGGCTCAGGGGCTTCTGGGATAGATTTAGGTTAATCTTTCTACTACCCAATGGGACTCAGTGCTCCAGGTCTAGAAGATACCATGCAACGAAGTGGTATTCAACCCACGAAAGCTCAGCTCCAAAAAGTCGTTAGAGCCGATAAGGGCCACAGACGCTTTGCTGCTTTACAGATCCAGACTAACACAGCACCCTCTGAGACTTGACATCGAAGATGCCCTAGTTTTATAGTTCTCAAACAGTGATTGCGTCTCCAGAGATAGCATACTCTAACAGCAAAAATGTTTTAAATATAATAAATATTATAGAGAGAGGAATAAAAACAGCCCTCAATCCTATTAATCGCCTCGCAAATTGTGTACACAGAGACAATCCCTACTCTCCAAAAGTGCAAAGTTCAAGTTTCAATGAAATAGAAAGATTGTTGAGGCGGAACAGGTGTGAAAAAGGAGAAGTCTGGAGATAAATGGGAGGTTGGGGGGGGAGAGAGAGAGGAGAGAGAGATGACACGACAGGCAGTAGAAACAATAAGTGAAACTGGTTTAACAGCAATTTCCAGAAGTCTTGAGGTCTTCTGAAGTTGAGCCTCTGATTTCGAGAATCTTATCATACCATCTCTCACTGTATGAAAGAAAACCTATAATTGCACAGTGCCATATAGAAAAAGACCAGTTTGGGGAAAAGAACCATTCAGAAATATATGTTTGCTGATGATGTTTAAAGGAAATCACATCAGTGAACTGCATGATCTACGTAGAGCGCGTTGGTAATTCAGAGACTATTGACAGTGATAACTCACTTTATACAGCAGCTACATCTTCCTGCCGGTGTAAAGAAAATTCTTCTTTGGACTAATTCACCAAATTGAGCAAATCGTTTGGGTCTAAAAAGCAGGAATTTGTTCTAATCTGAAAGAACAAAACAACAGGAATGAGGTGAAAGATGACTGAGTTAGCTCAGAACCAATATTTTAAGTTTCTCATGTAGACCTGGCAAATAATAGATTAATTTGTGGGTTTTTTTTTTTAAAAACAATTTCAATTTAACTATTTTAGTTAAAAACAACCAAAAACAAACCTTGATTAAAAACAACTTGAATGTTTAATTCAAACAGTTTATATGCTTTTTGTTAAACTATTATAATTTGCTTTGAAGGAAAAAAATCCAGAATAAATAACATTGTTTTTTTATTTAAATAAAACAATTTAAATGTCTGTCTGGTGATGTTCTCCTCCTAATACAGCATGGCAAGAAAATCCTCCAAATATTATAATTAACCTGTTGAATTGGAGATATTTATGAAGTTATTGGGAGGTGTACCATCTGCTTCAATTACCTTTGGTAAATGAAATAACCAAACAATCATTCATTTTCTGATACAGCTGTATAACTAATCTGAAAAGTTTTCAAAATAAAACACTTTAAAAATGTATAGTTGTGTACCTTCTAAAAATGAAACCTACATCCATCTCTGAGTTGTGAAGAATATGTATTAAGATTATAACAACCAACAAGAACGCACTTTTATGTAGAAATCCATGATTAAATTGAGTCTTCCTGACTAGTGACTTAAATCAAATCCACTCTGTAAAGAATGAGGGGAAAGAATATAAGAGAGAAGAAAAAGGAGTAGGAAGGGCATCCTAGTGGATCCTGGGAAGAGGTCATAGAGCATGAATGGTATACAAAAATTCAGGTTTCTTTGTTACTGCTGCTGCTTAGTGAGTAATGCAATACTCAGTCTCAATGACCTCTTCAAGTGCATTATAATATAGCACTAGGTTTAGTCAGTAGTACCTGTAGTTACATCAACATTTGAGACAAAGGAAAGAACAGATCCACCCTCCTTGCTCCTCCAGTAACTCCTTCCAGTCCCACAGTACTGCAAATGAATATACAGAAACTTGTCTGGAGACTTGCACTGTGCTTGCAGGTCATTTTATTAAAAACTGACATCCTTTCCAGAATCTGAACTCCATGCCTTTGAGTCACGAAGTACAATGATGGTGATAGAGAAAAAGACTCAAAGTTGTCTTAATAACTGAGTAAATACTTGCACAGACAGCAAAAATTACAGACTGAACAGAGACACTGGATTTATGATTTATTACAACAATCTGGAACCCATTAACTTGCTCTTTTCATCCTATGACAGCAGTGTTGTTAATGGCCACTCTACCTTGAATGGTCCCTTACAATGTGTTCTAGCTACTTTAAATCTGCTCCGCCTTGCATTTCACTGCTGGGAGTTCCTTTTCCAGACCTGAAGAAGAGTGGTGTGTCTCAGAAGCTAGTCTCTCACCAAGATAAATTATTCCAATAAAAAATATTACCTCACCTACCTTTTCTCTCTAAATATTTGCAATTTAGCTAACCTCCATATTTTCAGTATTAAAGATATTTCCCACATTAAGCATATGCAAGTACAAAAAGTTAGTTACCTCTGTATCTAGCTTAGGAAAGCTTTTCCAGTATCAGTGCATATACTGAATCCATTAAGCTACATAAACTTTGGCTAAAGTACACAAGAATCTGCATGCATCTGACGAAGTGGGTATTCACCCACGAAAGCTCATGCTCTGATATGTCTGTTAGTCTATAAGGTGCCACAGGACTCTTTGCTGCTTTTACAGATCCAGACTAACACGGCTACCCCTCTGATACAAGAATTTGCTGGCATTTTTGCCACACGAGGGCTCTCATATTCTCCATCAATGTAAAATAAGCGTGAGCAATAAATAAGAAACTGAATACATTGCCAAGGAATATCAAAATGCACTCTGCAGTGCACACCAACGTCTACATTAGTGCATTTTTATAAGAAAAAAAAGTAATTTTATTGTGCATTTTGCTTTTTCAATTAATACCTTAGACTTTTATTGTATTTTTGCAACAAGTTTTTGCAGTTATAGGGAACCAATGAGGGTGTTCTCTCTATGTAATGTCTGTGCAAAACTAAAAAAAGTTCCAATGCTTGGTATCATCATGGCAATTCTCCAGCCCTGATTCATCTATCTGTACAGGATCAAACTTGAGCCAAATTAGGGAGGGATGAAAAAGTTTTTTCAAGTTACAACTTGGAAATGTTTTATCCATGAAACTCAAAGCATTATTCATTTATGTAGCATAATAAACAAACTGAGGATTTTTATATGTACATTCAAGACACTTGCAATCAGACAGGAACTGAGGGTAAAGTGTTCAGAAATGCCTAAATGACTTAGGAGCCTAACTCTGACTTTCAATGCTACATAGCCACTTGAAAATTTTATGCATAATACCTTACACAGGATCATTGACATTCCATTCATCTTCACATTTCAAGAAAATACAAAAATGGCCATAAATGGAGAAGAGCTAAGTTCCCTCTAAGCTGTGCGGTCACACAGCTGCCTATTATACCTCGCACAGGGGCTCAGCCAGGAAGAGGTGCCCCTCCCTGCTGGCCAAAACATGGACATACCTTGGACTTGCCACGCCAGGGGAGAGGAGCCCCTCCCTCGGCCTGGCCCAGCCCAGCCCCGCCCCGCTAGAGCTGCTGCGGCCAGTGAGAGGTGCCTCCCTCCACCCGGCCCTGAGCTGCTGTGGCAAGAGAGGACTAGGGGGAGTCCTCTCTCCCCACCACAGGTCCGGGGAAGCCTGAACCCCAAACCTCCTGGCCCCACCCCAGAGCCTGCACCACCAGCAAGAGCCCTCATCCCTCCACACTCTAACCCTCTGTCTCAGCCCTGAGAGCCCCACTCCCTTCACCACCACACCCAAACCCCTTGGCCGGACCTCCACAACATGAATTTTGTTATATCTACCAATATGGAGGTGATGTGTCACACATTATAGAATATTAGGGTTGGAAGAGCTCTCAGGAGGTCATCTAGTCCATTGGTTCCCAAACTTCAACAACCCACAAACCCCTTTCACAAAAATATCAAATCTCACAAACCTTGTCCTAAAAATAAGTATTTCCAGGGATTTTCTCCTTTATCTGAGCGTAAATTATAGAATCAGTGATCTTGGAAATAATGTGTTTTTTTTGTTTTTTAAATAACATCCTCATTACACACTATTATATTTTTATCATTATATTATGAAAACGGAAACACTTTTCCAAGATTTCACTTTTGTAGCTCATATCACTTCGATTAAGCCTCCTAAATATTTCATCAAGGAGTACCAGACGTGAAACAGCACAAAGGTATTTAAGAAGCCAACTCAAATAAAGAGTTCCTCCCACAAGCATTTGGGTCTTGAGCTGTTCAGGAAAACAATGCACGACTACAACAAAGCTTAAAACTTCACGGGGCTTGGACTGCTGGACCCCGGCACCCCTAGGGACGGCTCCATCTGCCATTACAGAATTCTTTTCTGAGACCCTCAATACATTTTGCGAATCCCCAAGGGTTCACAAACCCCAGTTTGGGAACCACTGATCTAGTCCAATCCCCTGCTCAAAGCAGGACCATCACCAACTAAACCATCCGAGCCAGGGCTTTGTCCAGTCGGGCCTTAAAAACCTTTAAGGATGGAGATTCCACCACAACCCTAGGTAACCCATTCCAGTGCAATAGCGTTTCCTAATATCCAGCCTAGACCTCCCCCACTACAACTTGAGACCATTGCTTCTTGTTCTGTCATTGCCACCACTGAGAACAGCCTAGCTCCACATTGAGCAACATAAACAAAATTCATTCTCATATGATGTAAAAAATTAGAGAACACTGAAAGAGCAGTCAGTTTCATGCACACTTTCCCTCCCACCCCACTCCTTCTGCTGGCTCAATTCCGAATTATTAAAATCAGAAATGCTGGATGTTTGCAATCACATGCCCTTGTTAGTACGAACAAGTACAATGATCCCGTTCTTACTTTAAGTTTCCCAGTATAGGTGCTGCAAGCAGGTACACAACATTCCACTTGCCAGAACGCTCTCATTACTCACTTGTGCTTCACAAGCTATATCGAATTCACGCCAACATTCCATTATTATTACAGTCTCTCACCACGTTGCCACTCACTGCTAATATTAGATCAAGATAATCGAGGTTCTCAAAGAATGCTTATTCTTTCTCATCCAAGTAATTAGGAAGGCGCCTTATAGCAAAAACTTTCTAAAGCAATCCTTTGTTCTACAGCGTGTACTATATTACACAGCATCTGACAAACCCGAGTACACCTGATAGTCAGACTTTACAAACACTGTCAATCACTCGTGGACACTGCATTAGTCCTTCCCACTCTAGCTTAATGGCCTATGAAGCTTTACTTCCGTCTTAATGTCCTTTCTAAAGTTGTTAATTATAGAAGCAAATAATTGCTGCATTTCATTCCAGAGACAGCTCACATTCATGTGGATAAAGTATGCCTCTGCTAGCCTTCGTTCACCTGTTAAATGTCTGGAGAGCACTCGAATCCTTTGGAATTAAAAATGCTTGCTGATTCCATGTAAGTTCACAGTTTATAAAATAATTTTATCTAATACACTTGACTTGTCATAAAATTAACACTAAAGACGATATTTAAGAGTTTAGTGTTGATAATGCCAATTCAACCATTCTGATATATTAGACAGTGCCTTTATAACAACCAATTTAAAATGCCTCTCTATTCATGTAATACCACAGAATACACAGCCGCAGATTCTCAGTTATGACGATATTCAGAGATAAACAATAATAAAGAGTACAATTTTGTAATGATCCTACATTATAAGATTGAGATCTCATAGCGTTGATAGCTATCATTTTGTTATATGTACTGATATTCAAAAAAAATCCCCAAAAAGTTTTATTCCCTGAAGCTTGCCTTTCAGCATTTCAACTCCTGGAGAAATGGGAATTTCGCATCTTAAAACATTATAGAATCTTACAGAGAATCTTTTCTTAAGCTTTATTTAATCTTACCTTCAAAAGAAGCCTTCTGGGCAGAACCACCCTGAATACACACCACCTAATCTTCTCAGATGATGCAAAAAAGCCTTGGCAATTAACAGACAGCTGCCAGGGTGCTGCTTGCAGAATGCCTTTTTCAAGCCATCTCTGCTTGGTCTAAAGAGGAACCATGATCTAAAGATTGTCATATTCCTCCCACCCCCCAAACACGGACCAGGGAAGATTCAGACATTACCATAGCTTACTGGACACAAGAACGATCCACAGGGTAAATGAATGTCGGAAGCTCTTTTGTTTCCATTTGGAGGGCTCAAAACAGAATGGACAGAGGACTTCTACCCACAATATGATGCAAGGTGATACAGTCTAATTCCTGCCCAAATGAGGTACCAACTACGTAGTCCTGTCAGTAGTAACAGAGAAACTAGGATTCCTACAGAAGCTCAGACAAACAATGAACAAGACAGAGGGCATAAAAGTCCTCTGCACATTGGCCATATCACTTGCCTTAACAGCAGTGTCTGCATTAGTGACAGACATAAGATGGAGTAAAGATTTCACTGTTCACTCCGCTAACCTCCATTTTAAAATGCCTTTGCAGGTGTTGGCCCTTTGGGAAAACTAAAAGTAGTCTGTGGATGCACTAAACCCCAACAGTGCAATTAAAATATATAGATGAATGTAAATAATACCCAACATACTTTTTTAAAGGACTTGTTATATCCTTGAACTGATTCATGACTCAAAACTCTAGTCACCCATGTTTGCAGCACGAGACCAGGATCACAGATATTTAGGAGAAGGAGATTAACATGGGAAGATAACAGCCCTTCAAATGTTAAGTGAGGAACCCTGAAACCTCTAGATGAACAGGCTTCAAGCTGAACTCAAGGTTTCTGAGGCACAACCTATACCTTAAACAGGAAACATTTCTCTCTGCACAGATTTAAAGGGAAATAAAGTGATTGAAAAAAAAAATGGTTGTAAAATGTTAAGTTGGGCCTAAATATTTTAGGCACAGTTCCTTCATGCAGTTGCCAATGGTTGAGCATTTAAAATTTAAAGTTTTCAAAAAACTTACTCAAGATCTTATGCCTGGTCTACACTAGCCTGTTATTTCGGAATTAGCAGAGTTATTTAAAAAAAGATTCCATCCACATGACTAAATGTTTTTTTCCGATTTAAAGGGCTCTAATTTGATTTCTGTACTCCACCTCGGCAAGTAGAGAAGTGCTTAAATCAAGATCGCAATCTTGAGTTAAAAGATATTGTGGACGCAATTCGATGTTACTGGCCTTTGGGAGCTATCCCAGGATGCTCCTTTGTGACCGCTCTGGTCAACACTCAACTCCAATGCACTAGCCAGGTGGGCAGGAAGAGCCCCAGGAACTTTTGAATTTCATTTCCTGTTTGGTCACCGGCAGCACAGGTGACCATCAGCACAGTCCACCATCACAGGCGACCATGCAGAGTCCACCATCACAGGAGATCATGCAGTCCCAGATTTGAAGACAAGCCCCAGCATGGTCCAAACAGGAGATACTGGATCTCATCGCATGCTGGGGAGATGAATCTGTTATGGCAGAACTACGTTCCGAAAAAAAAAAAAAAACCCCAAAGAAACAAAAAACCCCACACCACACGCAAAAACCTATGCTAAAGTCTCCAGGGCCATGATGGAAAGAGGTTACTCCAGGGACACACAACAGTGTTGCACAAAAATCAAGGAGCTCAGGCAAGCATACCAAAAAGCCAGGGAGGCAAATGGGTGCTTTGGGTCACAGCCCCATACATTCCGCTTTTACTGTGAGCTCTATGCAATTATGGGGGGTGATGCCACCACTACCCCACCACTGTCCGTGGACACCTGCAAGGGGGGAGTTGCACGAAGCAAGGAACAAGAGACATTGAAGGAGGGGGATGACAGCGCACAGGCAGCAAGTCAGGAATCAGTTCCCCCCCGCCCCCACAGGAACTAAATCTTAACACTGGGTTCAATAGCCTCCCCTCACTCCCAAGGTGGGCTCCTGTTCCATGACCCTGGAGAAGGTACTTCTGGTGAGAGCCTGATCGGAGTTACGCAGTAGGGGACGGGGAGGGGGAACCCAGCCATGCCGAGTTGTTTGCATTTAGAGTAAATGGCTCATCCCTCCTCTGAGCCTGATTGGAGCCACATGGGGTGGGGGGTGGGGGTTGTGTGCAGTGATTATCCTAGAGAGCCCACAGCCCCTCCTTTTATATGGCAAACCCACCAGGCATTGCTTGCTGTGGGAAAAGGGGCCCAGTAGTTTGAAAGCATTGAAATGAATGTAGAAGAAACAAAACCCACTGTGCCCCTATGGGCTGCCTGCAAGATTAATTCAGTTGCCCGGCAGTGTGCGATGGCTTATTTATACTAAAGTGACCCCTTTGATCTCTGCAATGTATTTTTTAAAATACTACCCTCTCTTTTTCTCCTCTCACAGGTGCAAATGTTTCAACGTGGCCCCTATCTACTCTGTCCCAGAGGCTGGTCCAGATTAGAAGGCAGAAAAAACCAACTCGGGATGACATGTTTGATGAGCTCATGCAGTCCTCCCGCACTGATTGCCTCCATGCATTCAGATGGGCCCTAACAATTGCGGAGTCCCGTAAAGCATTACAGGAACCCGAAGAGAGGAGGGAGGCATGCGATAAGAGCAGGTGGGACGCTGGAGTCAAGCTCATTGGGGAGCAAACTGACATGCTCTGCTGTATAGTGGATCTAATGTGGGAAAGGCAGCAAGACCACAGACTTCCGCTGCAGGCCCTGTATAATCAAACTCTCTCCTCTCCAAGTTCCATAGCCTCCTCACCCAAATGTCCAAGAACATGGGGGGTGGGGAGGCTACAGGGACCCACACACTCAACCCCAGAAAGCTGGCACATGCAAACTTTTGATTTTGTTTCTATATACACAGATATACATATACAGGGTGTGGGTAACTTTCAAGAGAAAAACAACTGTCACACTGTACCCTGGCCAGTCATGAAATTGGCTTTCAAAGCTTCTCTTATGCGCAGTGTGCCCTGCTCCGCTCTTCTAATCACCCTGTTGGCTGGCTGTGCGAAATTGGCAGCCAGGCGAGTTGCCTCAGCCTCCCACCCCACCATAAAAGAGTCTCCCCCTTACTCTCACAGATATTGTGGAGCTCACAACAAGCAGCAATTACAATTGGAATATTGGTTGTGCTGAGATCTAATCGAGTCAGTAAACTGGGCCAGCGCCGTTTTAAACGTCCGAAAGAACACTCCACCACTATTCTGTACTTGCTCATCCTCTAGTTGAGCAGCTCCTTACTACTGTCCAGGGTGCCTGTGTATGGCTTTATGAGCCATGGCATTAAGGGGTAGGCTATAGGCATTTCAACTTCCAACAGTAATCTTCAGGTCTGGGAAGTAAGTCCTGTCCTGCAGCTGTGCAAACAGGCCAAAGTTCCTGAAGATGCGAGTGCCATGCATCTTTCCCAGCCATCCCGCGTTGATGTTGGCAAAATGTCCCTTGTGATTCACCAGTGCCTGCAGCACCATTGAAAAGTACCCCTTGCGGTTTACGTAGTGGCCGCCACGATGTGCCGGGGTCAAGATGGGGATATGCATTCTGTCAACCATCCTGCCGCAGTCCAGGAACCCCACCTCATTAAAGCCATCCACAGTGGTCTGCACATATCCCAAAGTC
>NC_133769.1:316759142-316799651 GCF_003597395.2 Chelonoidis abingdonii | reverse complement strand
CTCCCTCCCTTGGTGGCTCGCTCTCCCACAACTTCACTCACTTCCACTGGGCTGGGGCAGGTCCTTGGGGTTTGGGTGCAGGAGGGGGCTCCAGGCTGGGGGGCAAGGCTGAGGGATTCAGAGTGTGGGAGGGGGCTGTGGGTTGAGGCAGGGAGTTGGAGGGTGGAAGGGGGTAAGGGCTCTGAGCTGGAGGTGCTGGCTCTGGGAATGAGGGGTTTGGGGTGCAGAAGTGGGTTCCAGGCTGGGGCCAAGGGATTCGGAGTGTGGGAAGGGGCTGTGGGCTGGCGCTTACCTCATGCGGCTTCCAGTCAGCGGCGCAGCTGGGGGGTGCGAGCGGCACTAAGGCAGGATGCCTGCCTGTCCTGACAAAGCATCCAGCAGGTCCGGTGCTAGTAGGTGTGGGGGGAAGGAAGCGCCAATCTCTCCCCTCGCCTAGGAGCTGGATCTGCTGGCTGCTTTCAGGGTGCAGCACGGTGCCCCAGGATAGGTAGGGATTAGCCTGCCTTAGCGTCTGAGCACCGCTAACCAGACATTTAACCGTCAAAAACCGGACACCTGGTCACCCTACTGCCATGCAAAAAAACTGTTAACATGCAGTAGCCTTCTAAACTGAAGAAATTGGAAGAAATTCTCTTACTCTAAGTGCACAGTGATACCATATCATTGAGAGAATTGTAATACCAGGAAATATCCAAGAAAAGGAATCAGTGCAGTTATCTTGCAGAGTGAGAGAGATGTTGATATGAGAAGGCCCTTAATTATGTACACACTGTGTCTTATGTAGGCTGTTCTCTTATGTAGAATACTTTCACATTATTCCTGGATCACTGGCATCCCTCAGGAATAATGTTTTTATGCTGCATTTCGCTGTGATTCTTCTTCTCTCTCAATCACTGCTCAAGTCAAACTCTTGCTTTCCTTAGATTTGATGCAACGAAGACAGAGCAGAATTTCAATTTGTGCAAGGAGTGAGACAAAAGGAGAACCTTGTAGTGCAGCACGAAAAACAGGTTTATGGGGAAAAATGTTACAAGGCTGTGGTAGGAACAAGTCTCCTCAATATTTCAAAGTACATACAACTCCCAAGAAATCCCTTGTCACTTTTCCAAATTCTCTAATATCTATTCTAAGAAAGGATATTCACACTACCTATGACTGCTATATGTTCTTCGCTCAAATTACAAGCGAGTCTCATCTTATGTGTATTTAATATGCGCAAATTCAGCTTTGCACAGCCGGCAAAAAAAAAAGAGAGAAAAAGAAGAGAAAAAACAACAATTTCAATACTGTACCTGTAGTGCAGGCGATTCAGCCTGCCTTTACACTCCGTGTATACTATACGAGATTTTCGCTTTACACGCTGACAGCGGAACGTAACCACAGCGTAAGATGAGACTCGCCTATATTCCCCTGTGTAATGCCACTTGAACTGATGGAGTTAAACATGGGATGATTTTGGCTGAGTGATGTCTTACTGAAAACTATGAAATGAGACAGAAAGCAAGGGCCTTACTTTTGCACAAGAGGTCTGCATATATAGGGCTAAGCAGGAACTCAGTATATATAACAAAAATACATCTGATAAAAATCCCATTAAAACCACTAGAAGCAGACTTACGCCAATCTTGAGCACTTCTACACTTTTGCCCTGCCACCTCCTCCACCCTCCCACTTCTTGCTATTTATCTTGATACAGAAGCCTATGAACACCAAATTTTTATTCTTGTGCAGCTGAAATTTAAAAGCAATTAATTTCAGAACAGCATGTCTGAGCCTGCTCACAATTAAGTCAATAGCAGCATTCCCAATAAATGAACCACACTTTTCATAATATAAAGCAAGCATTAAACTATAACAAGCCAGAAAAACTACTTATGCTTATTCTCCCCCAATGAGTGTTATTCAGGAAAAAAAAAAAAAAAAAGCATCATACACCCTCTTCAGTTCACCTTACTTACATCCAACTGTGTGCTAACTGCTGTGTACACTCAGACTGGCAAAAAAAGAATGCAAGCCTGAAAAAAGCCAATGCAGTAGAGCTTGTATGAATAAAGAAGAGATGTGAAAAGATAGAATGGTCATGAAAAGAAGGTAAGTAAGATTAAAGCTGCAGTTCTTTTGTAGAGGGATGGTTATGAAAAACACAAAACCCCCACTAACACTAATTGCCACATGCCTCTAAGAACACAGCAGTTTACCAATACATTTCAGATTCCACATAGTCCAGATCAGTGTAATTAGACTGGTAGAATAAATACAGGATAAGCTACTGTTGATGTGGAATGTTATATACACATTATATACAAAAGCAGCTTATTCTGTATTTATTCTACCAGGCTCATTACACCTATCCAGACTATATAAAATCTGAAATGTACTGGTACCTTCTGTGTTCTTAGGGGCACGTGGTACTTGGATAAATGTCTATCAGGAATGGTCTAGAAAGTATTTGGTCCTGCCATGATGGCAGGGGACTGGACTCGATGACCTCTCGAAGTCCCTTCCAGTCCTAAAATCTATGTTAACCATCCCTCCACAAATACATACACACACACTTTACACTTACAGATATTAATTCTACTTAATTTTCTACACTTAAGATTAGCTGTCCACCTCAGGAAAGTAACTGAAGAAGGCCACAGAGGAATTTTATGAACAAGTGATAAAGCAGAAATGGACAGCCACAGTTCTGCTAATGACTAAGGCTAAGATCTTGTCATGGACATTTTTAGTCAAAGTCACAGACAGGTCACGGGCAAAAAAGAAAAATTCACTAAAGATGTGACCTGTCTGTGACTGACTAAAAATATCTGTGACAAAATGCAGCTCTGCAGGCAGCCTGAAGCAGACAGCTGTGCAGGGGGTAGAAGCCACCTGCAGCAGCAGGGCTGAGAGCTGCAGGGGTACTCCATCGCCCACGGCAGTTTGGAGCTCCGGGGGCTGCCATAGGCAGCAGGGGTACCCCAGAGCTCCCTACCCCCGCAGGTGGTGGGTGACCCTTCAGCTCCTAACCACCACAGGCTGAAGTCAGAGATCGCCATGATTAAATCGTACCTCCGTGACTAAATCGTAGCCTTACTGATAACATTGTCCTGCTTAGTCCAAATGGAAGGAAAGACCACGCTTTTGGCAGATATAGCAAAACCATTTGGTTTGTTCATCTATAAGACGACAAAATACATGGCTATCAATACCCCAAAAGTAACCATGAGAGTGGATGAAGAAACACTATGAGAAATCAGTCATTTTACTAAGGAGTGAGATGTGCAATGACAGTGACACGATGCTAGATGTCAAGCAATGAATATAAAAAGCAACAAACAACTATCATATACTGAAGCAGTCATGTAAATCTACAACAGAAACTGATCAGGAGATCAGCTCATTCTAAAGTAAATGCCTGTGGAAAGTCTTCTAGAGTTTATTGGAAAGAGTTTCTTGAAACATTAGATTGGTTTGCTCTAGTTGTAAGAATTTCTAAAGCATCATCAGATATGCTAAGATAACACAATGGTCATATTTAGGCCATGCTTTAAGGAGGTCCCCAACATGATTTCCAGAGCAAGTGATAATGTGGACACTACCTGGAAAGAGAAAAGGAGGGTGACTTATAGAAGCATTAAGTAGAACAGAGAAAAAAGCCAAATCCATCAACATGATACTTAGAAGTTTGACACATCAGCAAAAGACCAAAATAAATAGCAGAAACTGAGGGTGGAGAAGGATAAAGAAAGGCGGTTTACTGAGGGCTTTTCAGGTACAGAAATTTGAGCCCAGCGTACTTCCCCTTCTTAGTTCCTCTGTAGTAACACCAGTTTCACAGGAAAACAAGTTTCTTTATCTTGTATCCATCTGTCATAGGATCACCATCTTGGAGCACCTTCTGTTTCCCTTTTTCATGGTTCCTAAAAAAACAAAAAAAAAACAAAAAAAAAAACAACACACTTCTCCAACATGGTCTCAGGAAGCGCCGCTGGCCACACTGGCCGCGATCAGAGAAGCCACGATCAGTCGAACCTGGCGATGCGGCAGGTAAACAAACTGGCTCGGCCCATCAGGGTGCTTACCCTGGCGAGTCACATGCCAGAGGTGGCCGACCCCTGGCCTAGACATTTCCTGATCTACTTACATATCTGGGGTTTCAAATGAGCAGTTTCTAGGTATGATACCAAATGATTTTTCATATCTGGCCCCAAGCTTCTTACAGCATAGTTGCTGCCCTGTTTCCTCTCTCTGGGAGAAGGAAGACAGACAGACAAAAGGGGAGTCTTGTTTCAATTTTAAGAAATTCTAGCCTTCGCATTGGCTCTTTTGGCCAGGTACCCACTCATTTCCTTTTACCTATGCCTAGCAGTGAGACTTTTAACCCTTTACAGGTAAAGCAAGTAGAGTACAGCTATTAAGAGGGATTTTATAGCTAACTGGCTGGCTGGGTCCATAAAAGGGAGCTTCCCCCTTCATTTACCACAGAGGTCTGTTAATGTTAATTTTGTTGTTTCCCCTAGATCATTCAGTACATAAAACTCATGAAATTTTTCTTCTTTTTATAGTTAAGAATTGATCATCAACTTGAGGCTTTTCAAACCTCATCCCTTTCAAGTTACCTATAAGTCTGGAAAGAGGAAGAATGATTGTGTCCTTTTTAAAACTATGTCAAGAGTAATTTCAGTATGAAGCAAAGCAAAATAGCAACACAGAGAGGTCCAAGCAGAACAAGCAATTTGAATTGTTTGTTAAGAAGCCTCTATTTTGCTACCCACTATACCACTCATTTCCAGATTCTTCCTCCCACTGCTTAAAGTCGCACAAAGTTGTTTGCGTTTTTGTTTGAAGATGACTAGAACTTTTCCAAGCTTTACAAAGGGTTCTAACCATTAGAGGAGTGAAGTTCTGGAACAGCCTTCCAAGGGGAGTAGCGGGGGCAAAAGACATATCTGGCTTCAAGACTAAGCTTGATAAATTTATGGAGGGGATGGTATAATGGGATAACCTAATTTTGGCAATAAATTGATCTTTGATTATTAGCAGGTAAATAGGCCCAATGGTCTGTGATGGGATTTTAGATGAGGTTAGATCTGAGTTCTACAGAGAATTCTTTCCTGGGTGCTGGCTGGTGAGTCTTGCCCACATGCTCAGGGTTTAACTGATCACCATATTTGGGATCGGGAAGGAATTTTCCTCCAGGGAAGACTGGCAGAGGCCCTGGAGGTTTTTCGCCTTCCTCTGCAACACAGGGTACAGGTCACTTGCTGGAGGATTCTCTGCACTTTAAGGTCTTTAAACCACAATATGAGGACTTCAATAACTCAGACATAGGTTAGGGGGTTGTTATAGGAGTGGGTTGGTGAGATTCTGTGGCCTGCGTTGTGCAGGAGGTCAGACTAGATCACCGTAATGGTCCCTTCTGACTTTAAGTCTATGAAAGAGAAGAAGCAAACATTCTGGGTGACAGCAACAGGGGAACAATAAGGATTAAGTTAGGCCTAGTCTACACTGGGGGGGGGGGGGGGGTGGGAATAGATCTAAGATACGCAACTTCAGCTACGCTATTCTCGCAGCTGAAGTCGAAGTATCTTAGATCAAATTAAAATTACTTACTTTGCATTCTTGCGGCGCACCGCAGCTCCCCCATCACCTTGGCTTCCGCCTCTCGCCGAGCTGGAGTTCAGCAGTTGATGGGAGAGCATTCGGGGATCGATCTATCACGTCTACATTACACGCAATAAATCAATCCCCGATAGATCGATCGCTACCCACCAATCCGGCAGGTAGCGTAGACGTACCTTTAATTTGGGAAAAATTAGCCTGCTTCTGTAGTTTTAACTTCTTTACTCAGCACCAGAGTTTACAGGTGAAACATGGTGAAAGCAACTAAGAGATTTCCTGCCCGCTGGGGGACTACTTGCTCACCCAAAATGTCAAGTGACCACAGAATGCTCAAAATGAGGAACTCATCTCAAGAGGAAGGAAAGCATGGGGGGGCCCTCCAAACCAGGTGTTCTGGAAAATGGTTACTAATTAAAAAAGCTACATACATATTTAAGTTAATACTCTGCAATGTTTCCCCTTCCCATCTGGCTCTTATGGATATTATTTCCTGTTGGATAATGTAAAGGAGTATTTGTATCTGTCCAGCTTGGAGCACAATCTCTGCAGGTAATATACATGAAGGAGCTGAGAGAGGGGGCTCACTAACTTATTGACTGATCTGACTCAATGTACTTGACCATCTTAAAAAAGCGATTAACATATCAAGCTGCCAAAGAATCCCAAACATGAGAAACTAACTCAGTCTTTAATTGCTTCCACTTTTTACCTAAAATAATCTGAGGACTGATGAAGATGATGGATTACGTTAAATAGTCAGACAAGACTGAGCTAAAAATCCCTGAAGAAATCCAGTAAGACCATTGACAGGCTGGGAGCATCATCTTAGAGCAGGATAAATGAAACAGTTATTTCTCATTAATTTACTGAGAGTTCTAGTAAATGAGACCGAGAAACAGGATTTTCTGTATCTAAAGTCTGATTCACTTCCCTGTACTCAAGGGCTGTACATTAGAGTCCCTAGGTTGTGCAAATGTTTCCCCTTATAGAACCATACTGCTGCAATTACAGTGGCCTTTTCCCCCTCCAATCAGAGTTGATTGCTTAAGCAAAGAGCTTCCCTCTTTCTCCAACTTGTAAGAATCATCTAACAAGACTAAGGAATATCGATTCTTAGCTAGTAAGGGCTGCAAAAGCTGCCACAACAAAAGGAATATCACTGCCAATTTATAATGCAAGGGAACCACGAAAACCTGCAGTTATACTGGACAAATTCTTGCTCTTTAAGGAGAGTGATCTTGTATCAGCAAGACTAGTAGTCTCCTTGGTGGCTACAGAAGCATATAGAATATTTGAGCACAATGGGAGATGTAAACAGGCCCAATAAACACTTCCAAAGTTCAATTTTAGATGTTCTGACAGACTAGTTTTCAGCATAGGGCCCATTTTTGATAGGCAAGAATAGGATGTAAGACAGTGGTGGGCAACCAGTGGCCCGCAGGCTACATGTAGGCCATCAGGGTAATCTGCTGGCAAGCTGCCAGACAGTTTGTTTACATTTGCACAGGTGCCTGCAGCTGCCAGTGGCCAAGGTTCACCATTCCCAGCCAATGGGAGCTGCGGAAAGCGGCAGCCAGCACATCCCTGTGGCCCATGCTGCTTCTCGGAGCTCCCATTGGCCAGGAACGAAGCAGCATGGGCCACAGGGATGTGCTGGCTGCCGCTTTCCGCAGCTCCCATTGGCTGGGAATGGCGAACCACAGCCACTGGCAGCTGCAGGCAGCTATACAAGTGTAAAACTGTCTGGTGGCCTGCCAGCAGACTACCCCGACAGGCCATGTGTGGCCTGCAGGTTGCCCACCACTGATGTAAGATCCTTTTCACTGCCACGGAAAATGTCATTCTTAACTCTGATTATGAGTTGGTTTTACTACAGGTTAGGGGTACAATAAACCTGACAGATCTGTGATCTTTGTTTATTTTCTCTGAGTCCCTCACACCAGTGCAGTACATCCTAGAAAGGATGACGTTTAAAGAAAGATTCTTGATCATATGTAGCAAGTATCTTCACCAACATCATGGGGACCTCACACAAAAGTCCTATTATGTGTTGATCCCCAGACATTCTTTTCCCCCCTAATTTGCTTACTTTTTATGCCTTTTAGCATTTACTCTGTGTAGTCAGTCTGTTTCCTCTTTTGTTTGTGAGAGTTCCCCCCTTTCCCTTCACCCTCCAAAAACACCCAGAGGGGAGAGGGGTGGGGAAAATATCAAAGAAATTGGCAGGTGTAGTGCCTAAAGCTACTATTAATTAATTTTTACAGTGACTAGATTTCACATTGATAGTGTCCCTTTAAATAGAATTTGCTTTTTTATTTTAAAGTCTACAGATATTTCACTAACAAACAACTCTTCTGATTGAAGCCTAATATCCCTCATTATTTTAGTGTGTGCAAAAAACTTGACAGGGAAGTTGCTTTAGACAGTTTAAGTGCTTCAGTTTAATTTTGGAAGCCAGCATCTACAAATGATTAAAAAAACATCATACAAGTGACTCCACGTGAGTTGGTGGCTCTTCAACTGAAATTGCTAACAGGTAAAAGGCGAATTATTTTCGCATTTCACAGGCCTATTTGCTTTTTAAGCCTAAAACAGGAACCGCACGCCAGAGGTTGCCGACCCACCAGAGCGCCGGGCCAGTTTGTTTACCTGCCGCGTCTGCAGGCAGTTCACCACGGTTCACCGTCCCAGGTCAATGGGGGCAGCAGGAAGCCGCGCAGGCGAGAGATGTGCTGCCCATTGTTTCCCGCTGTCCCCATTGGCCTGGGACGGCGAACCACGGCCAGTGGGAGCCACGACTGGCAGAACCTGCCGACATGGCAGATAAACTGGACAGGCCTGCCAGGGTGCTTATCCTGGTGAGCCATGTGCCAGAGGTTGCTGACCCTGGCCTAAAAGATCATAATCAGACTGTTGTCCACTATTGTATCAAAATGATGTGCCATCATGAGCAATGAAGTGTATCAGCATTACCACTACTCCCCACTCTTGCTTATATGACAGTGCAGTATTAATTCACCATTCCAAGGAAGGTAACAGGGATTTGGAGTTGCTTGGTAATTTGTTAATTGTGTGTGTTGGCCTGGCTATTAGGGTGTTCCCTGTATGAATATACTGGTTTTGCTCAATATGTAGCTGTCATAAGCAGATAGGTAAGGTAAGGGTTAAGTTTCTTTTACCTGGAAAGGGTAACCAAACACCTGACCAGAGGACCAATCAGAGAACTGGATTGTTTAAAGTCAGGGGCGGGAATTTGTATACTCGGGGTCTTTTTTGTTTTCTCGGCTATGAGTAAACAAGTTTCCTTCTAACTCTCTCTTATCTCAAATATTCTACTAAAAGTCTGGAAGTACAAAGGAAAAGCAAAGTAATTCGGCTATGAAGAGCTTTGTGTTGTATGTACAGATGTGGATTGCTGTGCCTTGGTTGTTTTCTCGGCTGTGAGTAAACAAGGTTTCCTCCTAACTCCATCTTATCTTAAAGTTTCTTCTAAACATCTGTAAGTACAAAGGAAAACAAAGTAATTCGGCTATGATGAGCTTTGTGTTGTATTCACATGTATGTTGGTTTGTTGGACTGGTTTAATTGGGCTATCTTTTAAATCAGACTGTTTCTTCATATTTTCTTATAAGCAAGAGCCTGTATTGAGTTTCTTAATGCAAGATTATTGTTTTATATTTCCTTTTTTTTATATAAACTTTTCTTTTAAAACTTGTGGAAGTTTCTTTTCCTAGGGAGGCAAAGGGAAGGGAAAAGCCAGGCTGTGGGCTATTTTCCTATTGTTTTCAGGGAAAGAGCAGGCTACGGGGAAAGAGAAAAAGAATCATCTCTGTTCTCTTGTGGTTGAAGTTTTTCTCTAGTTACTGCTACGAGATCAGGGAGGGGGAATTTCCTTGTGTGCTAGCTGTGATTAGCTGTGAATGCATAGCCTCGGGGACGCTAGATTGCCTCTCCGGTTGCATTCAAAGAGTGAAGTCTAGTCTCGCACCGGCTAACCCAGGAAAGGGGGGGAAGCTGGGAGAGAAGAGAGGGAGACCCAGGGCTCTGGGTCTTGGGGGTCCCCCAGGGGACAGTTGGGGTGACTCGGGGGGCATACTAGGACCCCCAATAGTCCTAGTTGGTGGCAGCGAGAATATCCAAGCTGGTAGTGAGCTTGGGGGAGTTTCAGGTAAGCCCCCAAATTTTGGATGCAAAAGTCCAGGTTTGGGACAGGACCAGATTTTGGACGCTAAAGTCCAGATCTGGGACAGGAGGCTATTACCACAGTAGCTGTCTGGAAAAACAGTCAGGAAGGAAAAGAATGGCTCAAGACCTATAAACTGTTATGATTTTGCCTCCTCTCCACTCAACTAGGAAGAACAAAGGAACATTGACTACCCTTCTCCCTTTTTAATTCTGCCAATGTCTGGGGGAACCAGACAGACACAGGACTCTGTTGGGGTGCTTGGAGAAGCTAGACTCTCGGTCCCCATCAAAGGATGGCAGTGCTTTAGGTAAAATAGACATCCATGTAGACTGTTTTGAAACTTCTCTCTAATGCTTTGTTCCTACTGCTAAAAACAAACACTTTGGTTTTAGGAAGGCTGGTTTATCAAGATATACCACTGGTTACTGACTTCTGAAAGGAAGAATCACAGATGCCTGAACTCAATCCGACCTTCAGGATAACAATGGTTGATACACAGGGTACTGTAGCACAAGGCCCAGTCTACGAGTGGGAGAATCGCAGAACACCACTGCAGGATAAATTTGTCCATATATTTCCTAAAATTTGGTGCCCAGAATTGGACATAGATCTCATCAGTGCCAACTAGAGCAGGACAATTACCTCCAGTGTCTTACATACAATGCTCCTGTTAATACATCCCAAAATATTAGCCTTTTTTTTGCAACTGCATCACATTGTTGATTCTCATTCAACTTGTGTTCCACTACAACACCCAGAACCTTTTCAGTAGTACCAACATCTAACCCAGTTATTTCCCATTTTGTAGTTGTGCATTTGATTTTTCCTCTCTTTATTGCAGTTAAACCATTTTGTAAGCTCCTCAGGGCAGGGAACTGTCATTTTGTTCATCCATAAAGCAGTATCCACAACTATGGAACTGTTTAAGTAACTACTATTCCTGCAGTAAACTGGATTGGGAATGCATACACAGCCTGTATAGAGAAGGCACACCACACTTAAACACCCACTGCCAACACACTCAGGTTTTACACTGATGGCACACTCCCTCTTGACCACTGGTTCACAGTAGAAGTTAACTGCCTGGTGCACACCACCCCCGCTGCAGCAATGGATTAAAGAACTGAGCTTCACAGTATTGCACTCCATCACATTCTCTCTTTGGGGTGCTGCATTCAGACCACTGAATTTTCACCTCTTCCTTAAAATACTTCCCAGGTGTGATTTAAAATAAATTCTTAAGATATAGCCTATGCCACTATATGCCTGACTTCCTGGACATGGCCAAGAAGATACAAGGAACCAGAGTTTATTCTGTGTATTTAACAGTTGAAATGACAAAATTTCTATAACTCCTAGAGTATTTCACAAGTGTGCTAAAAAGCACTCTGAAAAACTATGCTGATGTCAATTATGGTGAAGTGTGCTTTCCCTACAACCATATTGAGCAACACCAGTATTGTGTGGAAATCTAAATTCCTTCTACAGATCAAAACCTTTTGCCGTATAAATTCTCTAACAGAATTGCTGACGAACATGCCCAGAAGACAATCCATGGACAGATATGTTAAGACAAACTATGCTGACCTAAATTGAAAAAGCCTGATGAAAACCTCAAGTTGCAACACAGCGTGAGCAGTACAAGTTAATTTTTTACACTTCATTGGACGTGGAGTGAAGAGAGAGGCCAATATGAACTGAGAATGCAAACTTTCAGGGGTCTTCATCTGTTATGTTTGTACAGTAGCTAGTACTATGAGGGTGGGCCCTGTAGATGCTGCAGCAACACAGAGTAGAGGGGGCAGTACACATTTATTTTTATCAATATAGACTTCAAACTTATTACTCTTTATAGCATACAATTACTTGTCTAAGTTTTTTGTTTCTTTTTAAGATATTACAACTACTGCATTTTAGAAAATGACAAAGAAAATCAGATGAAGAGCTTTGATGATTCCTCCATGATGGGCTACACTATTGGATCAGAATGGAGCAGAGGAGTCAGGAAAAATATAATGCTTGACTTTAACTCTCGAGTTTTCAAAATCAGCTATATCGGAGTTAAAGCCCAGGACTTTCACTGATATGAGTTCACAGTCAGGGAGGTTCTGCACACTAGCAAATTGGTGTAGATCTCCTACCATGCTTCTCTGGCTGGTAGTGCAGACTGACCAATGGCAGCCACCACCACCATGATGTATCCAACCTTGCTCAGAGCAGGTTTAGATTGGTGGACACAATGATTAGAACACTAGCAGCCAGACTGCACTAGCACCCCCAACACTGCTGGAGCTGCACTGCTGGTAGCTTTAAATGTTTGCCAATATAGACAAGGCTGAACTACAATCATTGACAAATAAGCAAGTCAATCCATTTCTCCCTCTGTATCCAATGTTTCGCTAAGGATAGCTACCTCCCTCACAATGCTGTGGTGAAGATTTAATATTTGTCCAGTGACTTGAACTTGTGACTTGCTAATGACCTGCACACAAAACCTTCTCCAGGGTGGTCTGATTTCAACTGAAATGATTTAAGTCACCAATTGTAATAATAATTTAAAACAAGCAGGAAACCTTGATTCAAGACACCGATTTTAACTGCGTTTTGCATTTTTAACTTTAGTTATTTTCCTAAAGTAAAGTTGATTCTCTTTGGCTGGTAACCATTAAAACATGCTGATTTGCAATCAAATATAGCCTATACACTAAATTGTGCTGCTTTTTGCTAGTCGGGGGGTGCACTAGATCTACACACATTTATTTAAGTAATTATATAGGAATACTTTTATTAGAAAGTTTATCAAAACCTCTTCTGCATTTAAAACTGATTTATTCAAAGTATCTGTGCTTAGTAAATTCAGCTGATTAGAAACCATTATGCCCTTCAAGAATTTTAGAACTGATCTCATCCTCTCAGCTGTTTTTTATTCATGAATTAGAATCATAGAATAGTGTCAAGTATCAGAGGGGTAGCCGTGTTAGTCTGGATCTGTAAAAGCAGCAAAAAATCCTGTGGCACCTTATAGACTAACAGACGTTTCGGAGCATGAGCTTTTGTGGGTGAATACCCACTTCGTCATCCGACGAAGTGGGTATTCACCCACAAAAGCTCATGCTCCGAAACGTCTGTTAGTCTATAAGGTGCCACAGGATTCTTTGCCAATCATAGAATAGAATATCAGGGTTGGAAGGGACCTCAGGAGGTCATTTAGTCCAACCCTCTGCTCAAAGCAGGACCAATTCCCAGATTGGGGTAAAAAATATATCTGTTTCCTAATGACCCCCTCAAGGATTGAATTCACAACCCTGGGTTTGGCAGACCAATGCTCAAACCACTGAGAACTGGAAGAGATCATACTTTTCTGCTTTTTCAACTTACGCTGGTTTCTTAACTTTGAACAAATTATGAACTAGATGAATAAACTAAACAAAAAATATTCTTTCACACCTGCAGACAAGGCTATGCTATCAAAAGCTGGTTTCTAGCACTTCAACAAACTCTAGCTCCAGGTACTTAGCCAGAGACTTACAGCAGCTGAGCAGTTTGACTTTCTTTAAAACTTGGCACCCAACATGTACTGCTTAATATTTTTTAAATTATTTTAATGGATATTAAGTTTAGGCCTTAAACATTGGTTGTCAATTTCAAATAGGTTGTTTTTTTTTTTAAAGGATTTAAAGAAAATTAGATTTTTTTGGTTTGAAATAATTAAATTCTATCCACCCTGATTTTCTCTAAAGTCAATGGGAAGTAGGAATGCTTAGCACCTTTGAGAATTTGGCCAATATGTATCATTAAATTCAAGGGGTTCTGAAAATTTAAGACCAAAAAGACATTCAGTTTTTGAACCTTAAATAGTCCAACATTTAGCCTTAAGTGTAAAAATCTTTGGCACACTTTCAATCTAAGCTATGTATGATACAGGATTCTACGAGCTAGGACCTAAGTGGCAGTCAGAGCCAACAGTTTTTTAGCAGAGCTTGTAATCTTGTTCTCAGAACTTCACCTTATCAGATTTAAGCAAACACTCTTAGATAAGCTTTAACTTTCACTATACTCACTTCTTCTAAAACAAAGAGTCAAAATAAAGTTAGACAAGTATTTGTTCCAATGTGCATCCACATCACATACATTATACCATTCCCTAATATCCCACGTCATGATAAATATCGACCCAAACAAACTGAAACCAAAAATCTCAAGAGCTTTTTAAAAATAGATTCATAGACTCTAGGACTGGAAGGGACCTCAAGAGGTCATCGAGTCCAGTCCCCTGTCCTCATGGCAGGACCAAATACTGTCTAGACCATCCCTGATTAGACATTTATCTACCTACTCTTAAAAATCTCCAGAGATGGAGATTCCACAACCTCCCTAGGCAATTTTATTCCAGTGTTTAACTACCCTGACAGTGAGGACTTTTTCCTGATGTCCAACCTATATCTCCCTTGCTGCAGTTAGCCCATTGCTTCTTGTTCTTCATTAGAGGCTAAGGTGAACAAGTTTTTGCCCTCCTCCTGATGGCCACCTTTTAGATAACTGAAAACTGCTATCAGGTCCCCTCTCAGTCTCTCTTTTCCAAACTAAACAACCCAATTCTTCAGCCTTCCTTTTAGGTCATGTCTCAAGACCTTTAATCATTCTTATTGCTCTTCTCTGGACCCTCTCCAATTTCTCCCCATCTTTCTTGAAATGTGGTGCCCAGAACTGGAACAATACTCCAGTTGAGGCCTAACCAGCGCAGAGTAGAGCGGAAGAATGACTTCTCATGTCTTGTTTACAACACACTTGTTAATGCATCCCAGAATCACATTTGAATACATCCTTTATTTTTGACAGATCAACTTTAGAATCATAGAATCAAAGGTTGGAAGGGACCTCATGAGGTCATCTAGTCCAACCCCTGCTAAAGGCAAGACCATTTTCCCTAATATCCCAGCCAGGGTGCGGTCTAGCCGGACCTTTATATAGCTCTAAAGATGGAGATTCTACCACCTCCCTAGTAACCCATTCCAATACTTCACCACTCTCCTAGTCAGAAAGTTTTTTCTAATATCCAGCCTCGACTTCCGCAACTGCAACTTCAAACCATTGCTCCTTTGTCTGTGCTCCGTCACCACTGAGAACAGCCTAGCTCCCTCCTCCTTGAGATCCCTTCAAGTAGTTGAAGGTTGCTATCAAATCCCCCTTAGTCTTCTCTTCTGCAGGCTAAATAAGCCCAGTTCCTTCAGTCTCTCTTCATAAGTCATGTGCTCAGTCCTCTAATCATTTTTGTTGCCCTCCGCTGGACTCTCTCCAATTGTTCCACGTCCGTTTTGTAGTGTGGCGCCCAAAACTGGACACACTATTCCAGATGTGGCCTACCAGTGCCGAATAGGGGAATAATCACATCCCTCGATCTGCTGGCAACACTCCTACTAATACAGCCCAGTATGCTATTAGCCTTGGTGGCTACAAGAGCACACTGTAGGCTCATGTTCAACTTTCCATTCTACCGTAACCCCAAGATCCTTTTCTTAAGCACTGCTACTTAGCCAAACAGTCCCAGCCTGTAGCAGTGCATTGGGGTTTTTCTGTCCTAAGTGGCAGGACTTTGCACTTGTCCTTGTTGAACTTCATGAGGTTTCTTGTGGCCCACTTCTCCAATTTGTCTAAGTCCTCTGAATCCTATCCCTGCCCTCCAGCGTGTCCACCACTCCCCCCAACTTCGTGTCATCTACAAATTTACTTAACGTGCAAGCTATCCCATCATCAAGATCATTAATGAAGACATTGAATAGAACGGGCCCTAAGACGACCCTGGGCACACCACTTGTTACTGTTGCCAACTAGAGAATGTGCCATTGATACCTACCTGCTGAGCCCGTTGATTCAACCAGTTTTCTATCCACTTCACAGTCCATTCCTCCAACCCATACTTCCTCAGTTTGCTGATGAGAATGCTGTGGAACCGTGTCAAAAGCCTTACTAAAGTCAAGGTATACAACATCAACAGCTTTGCCCCCATCCACAAGTCCAGTCATCTCATCACAGAAAGCAATCAGTGTTGGTCAGGCATGATTTACCCTTGGTGAATCCATGCGACTGCTTCTGATCACCTTGTTTTCCTCTAAGTGTTTCAGGATGGATTCCTTCAGCACCTGCTCCATGATTTTTCCAGGGATTGAGGTGAGACGATTGGTCTGTAGTTCCCTGGATCTTCCTTTTTCCGTTTCTTAAAGATAGGTACTATTTTGCTTTCTTCCAGTCCTCTGGGACCTCTCCTGATCGCCATGAATTTTCAAAGATAATGGTCAACGCGCTCTGCAATCACATCAGCTAACTCCCTCAGCACCCTCGGATGCAGTTCGTCCAGTCCCATAGACTTGTGCACGTCTAACGTCTTTAAGTAGTCCCTAACCTGACCCTCTATCACAGTGGGCTGCTCTCCTCCTCTCCTCTCTGCGTTTCCCAGTGTAGTATCTGGGGGTTGATCCTGCCCGTAAAGACTGAAGTGAAGAAGGAAATTGAATACTTCAGCCTTTTCCATATCTTCCACCACTAGGATACCTGCCTCATTGAGTAAGGGACCTACACCATCCCTAGTCCTCTTCTTGTTGCTTACATACTTGTAAAACCCCTTCCTATTATCCTTCCATCCCCTTGCTAGTTTCAACTCAAATTGCCCTTTGGCCTTTCTGATTCTATCCCTGCAGGCCCGAGCAATAATCTTATATGCCTCCCAGTCATCTGTCCAAGCTTCCATTTTTGTAAGCTTCCTTCTTTTGCTTCAGCTCACCACTGAGTTCCCTGCTAAGCCATGCTGGGCACTTTCTACGCTTGCTGTTCTTTCTGCACATCAGTATGGTATTTTCCTGTGCTCTTAGCATGGTTCTTAAAAAACTGCCAGCTCTCCTGGACACCCATCCCCTTCAGTTCAGCTTCCCAGGGAATCCTGCCCATCATTTCTCTAAGGGGCTGAAATCCGCTTTTCTGAAATCCAGGTTTGCGTTCTGTTCTCTCCTTCCTTCCTTCGACCAGGGTTCTGAACTCTACCATGTCATGATCACTGCTGCCCAGGTTGCCGTTCACCCTTACTTCCCCAATCAACTCTTCTCTGTTTGTGAGCAGGAGGTCGAGAGGCGCAAGGCCCCTCGTTGTCCCCCAGCATTTGTACCAGGAAGTTGTCCTCAGCGATCTCCAAAAACTCCTGGATTGCCTGTGCACTGCTGTATTTCTCTCCTAGCAGATATCAGGATAATTGAAATCTCCCATGAGAACAGGGCCTGTTGATCTACAGATTCTGCTACGTTGGTCTGGTTAAAAAGCCTCATCCACCTCTTCTTTCTGGTCTGGTGGTCTGTAGCAGACACCCACCATAACATCCCCCTTGTGACATTCCCCTCTAAATTTAACCCAAAGACTTTCAACTGGCTCATTTCCAACTTTAAGAATGTTGCTTATATACAAATAAAGTACATTCTGTTCAGGTTCTCATATTGCATCAACCATGAGGGTATTGTTAGCTATTGTTTAAAATGATCCTTAAAGTTTACAAAGCAACGAACCCAGGCACAACTCTGAGCATTGAACAAAATACAAAAAAAAAACGACATCAAGACCCCTATCCTAGACAATTTATGAAATGAAGAGCCAGATGCAAAACAGACATGCACCTTAAAGCCTAGCTTTGATTTTTCCTAACACCATCAATGTTTAACAAAGAGTGAGTTGATGACTCCCTTGCATTCATAAAAAACTCCTAATCCCAAACGTTGGATACAAGTTATTCCAGCTGAAGCTAATTAATACATTTCAGAGTATCTCGCATACAACTGATACAAAATTTCTATCCGCATCCAATCTGCGATCCGCAAATGCGGTCCACAGACATCTGTATCTGCGGATATAAACCAGATATCTGCAGATTTGCAGAGCTCTACATATAATAGGTCTCACCTCAGCCAGAACTACCACCTCCTTCTGTAAGGAAAGGAAACAGGCATAGACTCTCCACATTCATTACTAGCACTTTATAATTTCCAACCATCTCTAAAAGCAACTACATAATTGGAGTACATAAGCCAATACAGAATGAGAGTCAACATTCAACGGGAAATCAAACTAGGAGCCAGCATAGCACTGAAATGATGAAAGTAAACATTGTCATTTGGTGCATTCCCCTACCATGCTCTTGCCTCCGTAAGAAGGCGGCTACAAGTTTACTCCCAAGTTGCTGTTTCCTCCAAATAAAGCTTAACAGAGATCTCAAATTCCTTAACTGCAAAAGAAGCAGTGACCACTGAAATAAAGTGCTACTTCAGCTATGAATCCAGAAATGAACATCCACTTCCCTAAATCCATTTCTACCTAAAGTAATGAGTTAAGAGTAGTTAATAAAAGAATGTAATAGCATCAAGTGGAAGAGTCAGAAGGTTTCCAGATTACCTAACAGAGGCACCTCTAGTTGTCCTAGATCCACCCTGTATTGCCAACAGCACTCCAAACATCTACAAGTAAGAAGCAAGGAATCACTTTTAACCAGTTTTACCAACAGGCAGATTAATCATCATACCACAAGATTTTAAAATACTATGTTCCTTGGAGTCACTCTCCAGATCTCCACTTTACTATATGCTCCTTTAGACCAAGGCTCTTTTTAACAGAGAATCTCTATATGAAGTACAGACCATTAACTTACAGTGTCATGCTGCTATTCTGGCACTTAAAATTAGGGGGGATTGTACCTTGTAAAAAGTAGTGCAAGAAACAACTGGACTCTCTCTTTCTCTAAGGGGAAGATACTAGGTACATTCACTCTATTAAGACAAAGAATATTTGAGAAGTATTTTTTTTACAGAGCAAAAAAATCAGTGGCATCAATCCAGCACGTCACTATGCGTCAACTTAAATCATTTTAAGAATGGCCCTACTGGATCAGACCAAAGGCCCATCTAGCCCAGTATCCAGTCTTCTGACAGTAGCCAGTGCCAGGTGCTCCAGAGGGAATGAACAGAACAGGTAATCATCAAGTGATCCATCCCCTGTCGCTCATTCCCAACTTCTGGCAAGCATGTGCTAGGGACACTATTCCTGCCCATCCTGGCTAATAGCCATTGATGGACCTATCCTCCATAAATGTATCCAGTTCTTACTCCTATTATACTCATGCTTTACTCAGTGTTTCACATAGCAAAATTTGGCCATAACACTTAAAATAAGTGGATTTAACATTTTCAGTCACTTTCAATTCCACAGTATACCTGCCTCTCAGAAGCTTAAGTGTTTTCTTGTCATAACAGATACTAGAGCTTATTGGAGCCCAGGGAATAGATGAACTTTAACGAGATTTTGTTTAGTTCATGTATCAAACAGTTAACCAGAAACTAACTTATGGTAGAATTCAGGTTTTCTTCAATACAAGTACACTGATAAAAGAGCAAAATCCTGAATCTGAGATTGTTGGCCCACAGGTACACTATCTTTTTTTTACCAAAAAAAACCAAAACACAACATTCTGTTGGGGCAGATAAGTCAAGTGATTTTTGCTTGAGTGAGGATGAAACTACATTTTAGAATGGTTCCATTTAGGATCATGGGGCAATTTTATATTTTAAGGGAAAACATTCCTATAGAGTTAACAAAATGAAACCGTTCTAGATGTAAGAGGAAATGCCACTAAAATGAAGTAAATTTGAACTCTTTCAGAAAAGAAAAGCAGCATCATTGGATGGCTTAAGACATACTTTTGTATTGTGGAATAAGACCACTAAAAATTATAAAAATACCAGACACTTTTGCAGTTTTACAGTACTGGATATTGGACTAGTTTCTTATCTTTTAGATAAGTTATTTTTAAAAGAACTACCAGGAAATGTTTTGTTAGATAAGAATGAGGAGCGCTGTTTCAGCGAACAACATTAGTGTCTTCTGTCTAGTGTCAAAATGAATCTCACACAGATTTGTCAAAAGCTGCATGTGTTTAAACTTGTCTGACAAATTACATATCAAAACACACAGAGATTGAAGAGTAATATAAACTGCCCGTATTGAAAGGCTTAAAAGTTTGTTGATTCCCTAATCTAGCAGTTTTACCTAACTGTAGCTTATAAAACTAAAACACACAAAAAGCTATTCCGTGCAAACTGTTGTAGCTCACTGTTATCAACTGAGTTTGACATATCTTTCTGAATGCTGCTTTTAAGATGACAACAATATAAAGAGAAATTGAATGAGACTACAGTAATTTGAATGACATTTTGCTACAAACATTAGCAGCTCCTTCTTATGAAGTTACCAATCAACACACACAAACACAACAACTTATTTTAAAGGGCTGCTGAAGTACAATGTTGGACTGGAAAAAAACCCAGTTTGGCTTCTGTAAATATACTGATATGAATTTTCAAGGAGCATCATTTGTGAAATCCTCCATACATTTTTATGAGAAAGGAAAAGTCATGCCTTGACTTGCACACCACTTCTGATTACAGTAACACAGGCATTATATGGAAAATGACTCACTTCAATTTTCAGGACAGACCATTTTAGCATGTGGGACCACAAAACGGAATCCCTGAAGTATCCGATATAAGAGTTAATTAAAGATACGTTATTGGTTTTGACCAGGCATCAGCCACAACATATCCTTGCTCATTTCTGTGTAGTCTGAATCATGCACATCGCAGGCAGATGCAGCAAGGTTACCATGACACGGTGAGCTCCATGGCAAAGTGAGCAGTGTGCACACATAATAGGCCTGATCAATATTTAATCTACTCGGTGTATGCTCTGCCCGAGCAACTCGTTCGTTATTGCCTTGTGCAAGACACAGGTCAGCCCGGCACCCAGTGGATCGCCCTTCTAACCACGGGGACAGGTTTCATGCATGCAGAGCAATCCCCACCCCGGTTTTTGCATACACAGCCCCTTGCCCCCTGCAGGCAAATCACTGCGGGACCCCAGCCCCACGGCGGGCTTCCCTCATGCACGCCCACACACACGTGGCACCCCCGCGGACCCACACACGCTCCGTGGGGACCCCCGGCACTGCCGCCCTGGCTGCGGGCGGGGCCGAAGCGGCGTGCCCGCCTCCCCCTGCCAATACCTGTCCTCGGAGACGCTGATGATCCCGTCCTCCTTGGGCACGATCGCGGCCATGCTCACTACATCCTGGGATCCCTCCACCTTGCTGAGCAGGACGGGCTTGCGGGTCAGCGCCTTGGGCTGGATCTCAGCGGCCATGGGCAGCGCCGCCGGGCTCGGGCTCCGGCTCCGGCTGGGCAGGGGGCGGCGCCGCTCTGCAGCAACAACAGAAAAGGGAGGGGGAGGGAGCGCGACTCGCGCCCCGTGCAATCCCTCAGAGCCAGGAACCAAAACAGCAGCTGGCGCGGCAACTAGCGCCACCCCTGCAACTAAAGCGCCCCGCCCTCCCACGCCGGGCCAATGTGGTAGCGGCACTTCCGGGAGCCCCGCCCCCGCCTCCTCCCTCCGCGCGGCAGCTGGCATCCAATCGGGAGCGGGGAAGCCTGCCTTGAGCGCAAGCTGGCCGGCCTGGGGGCAAGCCCGCAGGAGGGCGTGGGGAGCCCCTGCCTGTGCTGACGGTAGCTGTGCAGTGAGGCACTGCCTGCTGCAGTAACACTGGGTGGATGCTGATTGACCGGCAGCCTGACGGCCCCCGGCTTCCCCGCTCTGGGTTTACTCCGCTCCACTGACGCAAAACGCCCAACGCTGCGCTCGGCTTCCCCGACTGGGGGCGAGTAATCGCGGCCCTGATGCCATTGGGGTACTTGGGTGACGGGAGCCTAACCCTGATGGAGCGCAGGGCATGTTCCGTGTCCGCCTCTCCTAAACGGGCTGGGGTCTGGCTGGCTCTATTGCTGAGTAGGCGGGTAAGGGTGCAAATAAACCCTACGGTTCCCCTTTGCTACTCCCCTTCTGAGCCTGCGCCGGCTGGACGGAGTCTGTCTTCCAGGGTCAGGGCAGCTGATACTTAACTTGTTGTAGGGGTGTTCGGTCCATCCCATTTCCTCCGTTCAAGCTCCCCTCCCTGGAAGCAGGGAGGTATGTGGGATAAGAGCATGGATGCCAGCTCTGCACAATTAGGCTCGCCTTTGTGCTGAGGGGTTCCTTCTGATCCAGAAACATCAATTTTACTAGTACTAACTAGTTTGTTTGTTTTTTAAAGAGTCCTTGTGGCACTTCAGAGACTAATAAATTTAGTTGGGCATTTGTTAAGATGCCACAAAGACTCATTGTTTTTGCTGATACAGACTAAACAGCTACCACTCTGAAACCTAGTTATTTTTAATAAATATGACTTCGAAAAAAAGATGCTCCCTGGACTCCTTCAAAATTGTCAGTCCTTTTCCTAATTACTGTTGTCTTCACATGTTGAATATCCTACTGAAGATTAATTCCTTTGTAAAGTATAAAAAGAAAAATGTGTTTCACCAGTTGGGGTTTGAGCACGAAAGTAGGTCAGGAAGGGTACAAGGCAAAAGAGAGGATCAGTGGAAGAGGAGAAAGCTGCAGGAGCCAAGCTCTATTCATACATGTTGCAAAAATACTAGTAATGTCATGTAATAATGGTAAAGAATGATAGCAAGAATTGCTCTCCTCCAACACTAAACAATGAACTTTCTTTAGAAATAATCTTAAACAAGAATTAATATACAAATTATAAATTCAAATAGGTCACTAGTTTATCATCTCATGTACTGGCCTTGGGAAGGGTTTTAGTTTGTTGATTCACTTGGATTAGAAAATCTCAAAGTTAATGACGCCTGTTCAGTAGGTTTAGAATCTCCCTTCCCTCAGGCAGTGTTTGAGCCCTTGGCTGCTGGGGTCACAGAGCAAACTACTGAGTTTGGAAGCAGCTGAAGATGCCTTTTAATTCGATACTGAGTCTCAATCAGATAGGATCACAAGTTACAGCTACATCCCATAACAACAGCTGATGTCCAATATTCTTCATAGTTTTCTCAGGACTGGGTCCCCAGTGCAGGAAAGCACTTAAGCACATACTTTAAGAATGTACTTCAGCACTTTTTCTGAATGGCGATGCATTCCTAAAGTGGGGCCTGGGTTTTCTGGTTTAGACTGGGGCAAATGTCAGCCTACATTCCGATGGTAAAATAAATCCTGAGACCTTTTATCTTTGGCAATTCTCTTCCTCAAATCTGGCAAACTGTACCCTGCTGCAGCAACTAATGAGAAACCAGATAGGTATGCCCCTTTTCTTCACAGAGGTCTACTGCTATTCTTTTCTAGTGCTATTAGCTTATTCAACAGGTACAAGAGGCTTGTTGGATTTTTTTTCTGGCCATTCTGGAACTGTTTGTAATACAGAAATACTGGATCTGAGTCTGAGCACCACAAGTGGTATATTTGCATTCTAAAAAGCATGTGCACTTGGGGAAAAAAGTCAATACGTGCCTCTCTTGCTAGCCTGGAGGCTTTTGTATTCTTTTTGCAGCTGATATCTGAAAGCACAAATGGAGAGAAATAAAACTGTTGATATCATCCAAGGGTGTTTTTTTTTTTTTTTGGTTTTTGGTTTTGTTACTGTAAATTGTGAAACAGAAGGAAGCCCAGTTACAGGCATGGTATTCTTGGAAGATACAACAGAGAGAGAGAAAAGTCATTTCTGCATTGGTCCTTACTACTCAAAATGTCTTGGAAAAATTCCCCCATAAGGATAGTAGATTGCCTCTGAAAAAATTAACCTTTCTTTGTACGGTATCAGTATAATTTAATCTGTGTTAATCAACAAGAGACAAGATGGGAGAGGTAATATCTTTTATTGGATATTTTAGTCAGCAATGGTCCTTGTTTTATTTTGCATTTTGCTATAGCTGTTTGTAAATAGCTTTGGTCTTTCCTATTTGATGTACTTCTGTTTACTCTCTTTTTCCCCTCCCCCCCCAATGGGAGTGAAATGAACATAGCTGTTGGTGATAGTACTTTTGAATTCACATATTTGATGATGTCAGCACATCTCTGGGAATCAGTGGTGGCTTCAGGCCATGGTGGCTACATACAATTGAGCCAAGCCCCACGTGCTCACACCAGGACAGTATACCAGAACACCTTCTTTGATTCCTCATCTGCAATCCTGTTTGACACTCCTGGATTGTAGCAGAAAGAAATTCCCTACCTACCACTGCTGTCTCCTTGCTTACGAAGTTGCCCTCTGGGTCCATCTTCTGGCTTCTTGAAAGAATCTGCAGAGTTTTAAAAGTAGATGTCATGAGCAGGTAATCATAGCCTAAAGTCAATAGTTCTCAAGGGCTATGCATACCCCTGGGGGTACACAGAAGTCTTCCAGGGGCTACATCAATTCATCTAGGTATTTGCCTAGTTTTACAACAGGTTACATAAAAAGCCCTAGCAAAGTCAGTACCAACTAAAATTTCATACAGACAAAATGAAAAAGCAAGCAATTTTTCAGTAATACTGTGCTGTGATATTTTTGTATTTTTTATGTCTGATTTTGTAAGCAAGTAGTTTTTAAGTGAGGTGAAACGGGTACGCAAGACAAGTCAGACTCCTGAAAGTGGTACAGTAGACTGGAAAGGTTGAGAACCACTGGCCTAAGTGAGAGTTCAGGCATAGGAAGGTGAAAGTGGAGTGGTCCAAGAGCTGGATGGAGTCCCCAGCCTGTCTGTGAACAGTATTTTTTAGTTAACTACAGATGCAGACTTGCCACTTCTGTAAGTTTGAGGGGACACTCCTCTCCCAGCACAACATAGCAACATTTGTCTGTGTTGTGTCGCCAGTTTAGTTCATGCCTTTTTTACGGCATGATTATTTTAATAGTACATCATCATGCAACGTGAAGACACTTGATGAACCTCCAAACAAATAATGGGAACTGTGGAAATCCAGCATGCCTTGGGATCATCCTGTTAAAAGTGAGCCAATCTAACAAACAGGGTGGCAACAGGAGCTCACAAAAACTGGTCATTTAAAAAAAATGTTCAACAATGAAGGGTTCCATTAATTACAATAGATATTTAGAATCCTGAGAATATTCCCTTACCCAATTAGGACTGTTTTATGACTGGTCCATTTTGGAGCCAAAACTCCTTAACAAATGCAACTTTAAGCTATTAAGTAATCTGATACTTGTCCCTCTCACTATACAAGATGGTGACTAGTGTGGAAAAGAAACTGCACTTTGCTTGAGTGCTTAATTTCTGGAGTGCTTCGCTAACATGAAGCTGGATTTCAGCATTTTGAAGCCTCACCAGCTCAATCACCCCTGTGTGACACAGAGACCTCTTTACAAAGGGTCCCCTGTTCTTTGCAAACAGCTCTCACTTCAGATTTGGCAAACTTACTACATCAAACACATGTCTTGCAGGATACCTATTCATAAAGAGTAACATGTAGGGTATCTACAGAAAGCTTGTAACTTGTCAAGACTCAGAATCGTTGTGAGATGTATGTAAGGATAATATTTAAGGAATAATGTACTTATATTGAAAGTATGCCTAATGAACTTGGAGTAGAAATCAGTCCCCAGAAGGTAAGAACATAACATAAGAACAGCCATAATGTGTCAGACCAATGGTCCATCTAGTCCAGTGTTCTGTCTCCAACAGTGGTCAGTACCAGAGATTCAGGGGGAATGTACAGAACAGGGCAGGCAGTAGAACAGTGAGCAATCCACCTCCTAGCTTCTGAAAGTCAGCGGTTTAGAGTTGCCCCAAGCCTGAGGATGCATCCTTGACCATCTTGCCTAACAAGTAATTCATGGACCTATCTCCTCCATGAACTTATCTTGTTTTTTTTTAAATCCAGTTACACTTTTTGCCATCACAATATCCCATGGCAATGAGTTCCACAGGTTAATTGTGCTTGGTGTGGAAAAAGAACTTCCTCTTGTTTGTATTAAGCCTGTTGTCTGTTAATTTCATCAGGTGACACCTGGTTTTTGTATTGCAGGAAAGGGTAACACATCTATGTTCACTTTTTCCACACCATTTATGATTTTATAGACCTCTATTATATTTCCCTTTAATTGTCTCTTTTCTAAGATGAACAGCCCTAATCTTTTGTCTCTCCTTATATGGAAGCCATTCCATATCCTTAATCATCTTTGTTGCATGTCTGTGAACTTTTTCCCATTCCACTATAGCCTTTTTGTGATGAAGTGAGCAGAACTGGACACAGTATTCCAGGTGTGAGTGCACCATGGATTTATATAGTGGCATTATAATATTTTCTATCCTTTTCCTAATGGTTCCTAACACTGTTAGCCTTTTTGACTGCTGCTGAGCACTTAGCTGAAATTTTCACAGAATTATCTACAGTGACTCCAAGTGACTCTTTCTTGAGTGATAACAGCTAATTTAGAACCCATCATTACATAAGAGTAGTTCGGATTACTTTTTCCAAGGTGCATTACTTTGCACTTATCAATGTTGAATTTCATCTGCCATTTTGTTGCACAATTACCCAGTTCTGTGAGATCCTCTGAAGCCCTTCACAGTCAGCTTTGGACTTAACTATCTTGAATAATTGTGTATTGTGCCAACTTTCCACTTTACCGTTTATTCCCTTTTCCAGATTATTAATGAATATGTTAAACAGTACAGGTCCCAGTACAGATCCTTGGTGGACCCCAATGTTTTCCTCTCTCCATTCTGAAAACAGACCATTTATTCCTACCCTTTGTTTCCTATCTTTTAACCAGTTACTGATCTATCAGAGGATCTTTCCTGTTATCCTGTCTACTTAGTTTCCTTAAGAGCCTTTGGTGAAGGATGTTGTCAAAGACTTTCTTAAAATCCTAGTACATTATATCGACTGACACCTTCAAAGAATTCTAATAGATTTGTGGAAGCATAGCTTCTCTTTGCAAAAGCCATGTTGACTCTTCCCCAACAAATTGTGTTTATGTATGTGTCTGATAATTCTTTTATTTACTATAGTTTCTACCAATCTGTCCAGTACTGAAGTTAGGTCCTATTGTCTACCCCTGCCACATCCCAGAACAGTCAGTGGAAAATCATCAGAGACAACAATCAATCAAAACTACTTAAAGGTAGAAAAGAAACTGCAACATGCCGGGAGTTCACCCTGCCTGTGAATAGAAACAAAGGACTGTTTTCAGTATAACATAGTTTAGGAAAAGGGACTTCAGTGAGGAAAAACCTTGGAAGAGGGGGACCCTTTCATGGACATTTGGATCCTGATTCTTGAGAAACCATTCAGCTCTGCAATGGACTGAACTTTTGGGAAAAATCTACTTTATTAGATAGGAAAGGTAACTGTTTATAAGTGTAGATCCAGGTTTGCTTTTATGATTGTGTTTCATATAGTAACATCTTGTTTTCACCAGTCTCTCTTGTTCCTAATTAAATCTTTATTATTTCTTAAATAAATCCTTTTTGTTAAGTGCTCACAAATGCTGTGTGGTTTAAGGTAAAACTGGTAAACTGGGACACGCTACACCTTTCGGTGCAGAGGATCAGGAAATTCAGTCAGTAGCTAGTGTCAGTGACTGGATATCACAGAGGCATGACTCAAAGGGATTTGGGTGTGCCTATTGTTAACCTGCAAGAAAAGGAAGGGCTGGCATAAGCCCAGAAGAGCGTGCTTGAGTGGTGAAGGACTGGCAGTGTCAGAGGACTGATATCCAGTTACCACAAAAAGACTCCATTTTGCTGGACGCAGGGGGTAACTAGGTGACTCACAGTCCTGGATACCCCAAGTACCATCACACCATGCTAAACCTAAAGGACTTGTATACACAAGACCACCACCACATAAAAAAGGTAAAAACACTTGGCATCAAGCAGAGCCACAAATGGCCATTTACTACCCATCAAATTCAGCAGCCTCTTCTGCTCTCTCCAATGTCCCCCAATCACTGCATTTTCACAAATATAACAAATCCCAGACATTGTACAGTAGGAAACAAATCTCCGAATAAAGCATCACTTAGGCTTGTCTACACCATGCAGCTTTTAGCGACAAGGCTGTCTTGACACAGCCTTGTCACTAAAAGTCAGCATGTAAATGCTCTGTCAGCACTTTTGCCAACAAAATACTTCCAGTCCCACGAGCGGCATTAGCTTTGTCGGCAGGAGCCATGTTCACACTGCCACTTGCGTTGACGAAACTTTTCTTTTGGGGGGGGGGGGGGGCTTTTTTAAGTACTCAGGAAAGACAAAAGTTTTGTCAACAACTTTGTAGTGTGGACATACTCTTACTGAGGAACTGGATATGTGTGTGCTTGAAATGTCCACCCAAGCACCACACTTTAGAGGTGGTTGTCTTCTTAACAAATTTACTGGAAAGAAAATTTTAAATAAAATGCTTTTAATTTGAGATGATATCAACACTAATATTTAAAAAATGAAAGATAATGTGGGAAAGAGTGTATATGAAATTTGCTGGGGGAAAAAGACCAAAACAAACCACTTTGTAGACCATTTATTCTGTGGAACACAAACTTGCTTGAACTTGTTTTAAAAAATGGATTTCTAGAAAACAGCTTGCATAAGAAAATTCATCCTCATATTCAGACATGCCTTCCTTTATGTTGTGATTTTATTTTGCTTGCTTTAGCATTCTTATAGTGAATAATACTGGCTGCTATGTTTTCTAAAAATAAACCCTTATGTGCTCTTAATGAGATTTAAGCCTCAACTTTCTCCCATATTCCACTATTTTTGTATCCTTTTTTTTATAAAGTTGGAAAATGCCAAACTTCTATATTATATGTTGAAACTGATGTGTAGCTGGAGTTTCCTGAGTTATGAATTATGAAAAAAAGGTTTAAAAGGACGCGTCTTCAATGTCAACATACAGCACCTCATCTAAAACAAAGACAGTAATGTTTAGCTACCATTACGTGTTGTTGTCTCTTAACAGATTGTGTCCATGTGGGAACAAAAAAGCGGGATACTGTGTCAGTGTGTGGGTTGCAAATGAGAACTCCTGGCTCACACATTTTGCTCCATAAGCAGTTCTTCCACTATATGCAGTCTTATTCCTGTTTTCTCTGTCCTCACTGACACATCTCCATATATTTTCTCAAATTTTGGGCCTCTAACCTTGTCCACTTTAGAAACTTTTGTTAGTAATTCCATTATCTTTTTAGTGAATCTCTCCACCCACCTATTCTTATTCTTCTCAGCTCTTTACTCTTGAACTTTTCCAGGCTTTCTTTAAAGACTTGACAAATTATGAATTGTTTTTATATCTTCCTTTCCCATTTGCTCCTGATGAAGTTATCAAGATGAGAATATCATTGATAAGTATAACAGTGTATCTTCTATTTGGAAAGCAGAGGGAAAAAATTGCATGCAAAATCTACCTGAAAAGATAAGTGAATTTCTTGCACACATAGCACTAACTACATGACGGCTCCAAAGTGCTAAGTACCTGATCTTTCTCTGATTTAACTATAACAATTTAAAAAAATATTTCTCCAGGGAGTCTCAAAGGATCATTTCACACGACGGCCTTTGTCTGCATACTAGATCACTAGATATTTTTTCTTGAAATTTCTCACTTCTGCTATTACTCATATGGGTCCACCAGTGGGAGCTCTTATGTTGACAAGGGACTGGCAGCCACCCGATTTTCAACTACCACGTCATCTCTAGATCTTCTCTGAGCAGTGTTAAACAAGATTATGATTAAAACACCGGTCTTCATTAACACTAACACTCCCACTGTTGCTAGCTCACTTGGTGAGGTATACTAGTAGTAGCAATGGTGGGATATTCTAAGAAAAAAGTCTAGTGCAGACACAGCCTAGGGTCAACGCCATTTTAGGATGGTTATTGCTAACACAATTGTAGCAGAATTTCTGTTACCAATGTGGACAGGGATTCTTTTCTGTGAAAGTTAGCCAAATCATCCTGAAGATTACACCTTACTGCAAGAGTATAGAAAAGCTTTATACTACACAAATATTATTGCATGTCTGCCTGTGTGTGTAAGAAAGATGGTGGGCCCTCAGTAAGGCTAATTTGTTCATTTAGGAATGTGGCAGGAGATCAGTTCCAACTGCTTATGGTTCCTAAATAAAGCAAGCATGGAAAGGAACCTTGGGAGTACAGAAGATTTAGTTTGCACAGGAGGCTTAGGGCTCTGTGGCATAGAGTTATTCTGGATGTCAGAATGATGTTGGATCATCCAATCATGCTCTTCCACACTTTAAGTCACCTTCTCTTTTGCAGATGAGTCAACATCCAAGTCCCTCAATCAAATGAGTCTATGACCAAATGTGAAAGTATCTGCACACCTAGCTAATAGCTGGGCACCATCACAGCGCTAGCTTACACAGACTCTCTCAGCACCTTGATTGAAGCCAAAACAGCATCCCTACTTCAGGCCTGATATAAGCACAGTGGAAAGGCAGAAGCTTCCTATGCAGAGCACTAAGTCAGAACAGGCAAACAGATGCTTAAAAGGTCCTTTCTGAGCTCAAACAGTGCTCTGAGGTCAAAAGAACTCTCCACAGCAGCACCCAGCTAAGCAGTGGAACCACTGAGAAAGGCAGCAGACTTCAAAGCAGCAAGATGCACTATGAGAGCTCTAGCACCTTCCTTGTCTGAAAGGGTGCAGGTGGAGGGCATGTTAAAACCCTCAAGGCCTACAAGATGGGAGTTGGAAATGAGTTTCCCTCCCAGCAAGTCTCTCTTCTCTGAGTAGCTACAGAAGAGAAAACTCCTATATACACAAGTCACTGACAGCTAGAAAGGCTGCAGCCAAAGCTCTTCCTCTCCCAGTGTATGGTGAGGGGGAAAGAGAAAAGCAAAGCAAAGGAGTAACCAAGGCTAATACATGGGGGTGGCAGTGAAAAGGGCATTTCTTAAACTGTGAGGCCTACATCAAAGACTGGAGAAGAGTGATTGGAACAGATCCATCTCCATAAAGAAGTCTTGACGAGTCCCTTGCAACTTCCAGTTAGTGGGTTAAGAGCCTCAGCTCTGGCTTTTAATTTAATCTTTTCTTTCATCCAAATTCTTTTTTTATTTGCTCCAGATTTTTTCACTTGTCTCCTTCCTTCTTTCCCAGGAAAAAACATATACACAAAGAACATGAGGGCCAATGCCTGGGTTCCATGCTTCTAGGACAATAAATATGGGGAATGGGAGGACATGGGGGAGTATGGCTATGTATAATACCCTGAGGGAAATCTTTTATGCCCATTACACTTTTGTATCTTGGTAAGTGGACACATACCACACTAATTCTAATTTATTGTAAAAGAGATAAAAATTCCCAGACCATCTATTTAGGAGCAAGGAACCACAGGATTGTGCACTAAGAGGTCATTAACTATCCAGACATCTATTGGGTAACAGTAATAAATACTGCTTGCTAAACATGTATCATGAAATGGTTCTTAATTTATGCAAAGAACAATTTCACAATCCAGAAAACAGAATTCAAACAGAGAAAAAGTCATCCAGGACTTACTTATTGGCAGTAACTGGAGGAATTGATCACAACATGAGAGTTATATGAAAGTTTGGTACTAGTGACAATGGGCTACCTGAACACTACATGCAAACAGATTTGAACAATGCTCATTATTAAAATTAATTTTTTTCAAATTGAAAGTAATTAACATTATAGCAGACTTTGTTACATTAATTTTAGAAATACTGTGATTAAGTTAATTAGACAAAAGTAAAAACTAAACATTTTAATGGCAACTACTGTAAGATACACTAATACAAGTGTAATAGATTTCAGTATGCAAATGTTGGGAAATTATGAAACAATGAGCAGATGCAGCAATGGAAAGAATGTGATTGAAGGTGGAAAAGGGCTAGTGCATTCAAAAGAACACATAATTATGGCACAAGAGACCATAGTTCCTCTGCAAAGAAAAATGAATGTGCCTATGTAAGGTCCCAACTTCCACTGCTTGTAATGTAATTGTATTTGCTTGGCAGAAGGACAGGACTGAGTCCTACCTCTGTTGCACTGGACCATAACTGGGCTGAATTGCTGTCACTTAACTCTGAAGTGACAGCTGGGACATAATTCATTCTTTGAATACTGAAACTTGCTCCACGATCAAGAATTACTGATTGGCTACTGTTGAAGATAGGCAGACAGCAAACTGAGAATGAAAGGACCTTATTCTTATCTGCAAAAGAGCGCTGTGAAACTCAAAAGCGTGTCTCTCTCAGCAACAGAAGCTGGTCCAATAAAAAATATTATCTCATCCACCTTGTCTCTCTAATTTCCTGGGACCAATATGGCTACACCACCACCATATACAATGAAAAGACTTGTCAGGAGAAAGTGTCTTTTTGGTCTTCAACTAGCTGAAGAGAACTATCTAGTGTATGTGATTGGAAATGACAAGAAAGAAGAAAGCCTTTACCTAGAGATAAATATAGGGAAGATAAAAAGTACTTAAAAGGGAAAGGTAATGATATAGATAGGGAACTTATTTAAACAAAATAGAGTTAAATAACAGTACACAGGAATTAGCAATACAGTAGAACCTCAGAGTTACAAACTGACTGGTCAACCACACACCTCACTTGGAACAGGCAGTATGGAATCAGGCAGCAGCAGAGACCGAAAAAAAAGGCAACAACAGTACAGTGTTAAATGTAAACTGTTAAAAAAATAAAGGGAAAGTTTAAAAAAAAGATTTGACAGGGTAAGGAAACTTTTTGTGCTTCTTTCATTTAAATTAAGATGGTTAAAAGCATTTTTCTTCTGCATAGTAAAATTTCTAAGCTGTATTAAGTCAATGTTCATTTGTAAACTTTTGAAAGAAGAACCATAACGTTTTGTTCAGCGTCACAAACATTTCTACTGTATATTTTAGATAGTAGAGTGTGAAAAGGGTTTCACAGGTAAAGACCTGATTCTGCCATCTTCATAATGAGTAGTATTTATTCAAGGAGTAGTCTCTTTTACATCAAAGTTACAAGTATTCCTCACATGTATTGTGCCAGTATCAGGCCCTAAAAACATAGAAATATGAATTTAGCTTAAAGTAGGGAAGGACCAGAAAAATCTAGAGGAAAGTGTTAAGTTAATCACAGAATCAACATACAGTATAAAATATACAGTACCAAAAGTGGGGAAATATACATGTAATTTTTATTGGTCAGGGCATAGGTTGTGGGAATGTGCTAATTTGCTTTCCTGACCTTTAAATTTTGGATGTATGCTTAGAAAATAACCATGAATTGTGTATTGCCTTGAGAGACGGGTTTATGAACAGGTAAAGATCAGAGTCAGTTCTGGAACAGTCAAGCCTCTCCAACAGCAGCATCATGAAATTAAAAGCCAATTCCAGCAACTGAAGAATTCATGGCTGAAGAAGCAGCATTATTTGGTGCAGGACATTATTTTGGAAAGAAGGTCTTCTCATCACAGTTAATGTTATAATCAAGGTTACATTATAATCCTGATATTTATACCCCTTCTCTAAATTGGGACATGGAAAAAATCATTGGCTGAAAATTGGGGTGCTCAGGACTACAAAGAAGTGTTTTTCCCTTAAATTTCAAATAAGTTCAAGAAACAGTTTTGAATGTTCAGCTAATTAAAAATTATCCCCTTTGCACATTTGAAAGTAATCCTTTTCAAGTGCCCTCGCTTCAAAATGGAAATATTTACAAACTAAGGCCTTGATCCTGCAAACGCCCTGTGCAGGCAGATCCTTGCACTGGCCTGGAGGTACACTGACTTCACTGGGACTATGCGAGTACACAGAGCAGTTTGCAAGACCAGAGCCTTATTGTATAGGTATACAGTAATAAAAAAAATTCACACATAGGGTAGTTAAAAAGAGGCAGTATGTTCCAGCAGATAGGACTTTCTAGTTTCTACTAAAACTGGTTGGAAAATGAATTTTCTGTTCCATGAAAAATTTTGAGATTTCGTCCCAAATTGCGACAAAGCCAAAATTTAAAAAAAATCTGTAAAATGAAATCTGAAATTTATTTTTGGTAAACTGAAACATTTCATTTTGTTTTTAACACTTTACTTTTGATATTTTTAAGTGTAGATTTTTTAAACAACAAGTTGTTTCAAAATGAAAAATAGAAATTTTTCATTTAAAAAATGTCAGAATGGGGCATTTTGACATTTTCAAAACTTGTTTCCATTTAATTTTTTTTCTTGTTTCATCTTGTTTTTCATAGATGAATCTGTGATAGCTGTAACCAGTTTATGCTCAACATTGACTGAAACCAGTATCCCTGAACTATTTGATTGGCTAAATGAGTTCTGCAAGCCAGTATCTGGCATCCATGATAATAGTATATGTCTCTAGTTCCACAACAGGGTTGTTATGCTAGGAAATGTGTGGGAAGGTCCACCAGTCCAGAAAGGACATGATTTCCTGGCCTACTGAAACTGCAATGTAGATAGGAAAGAATGCTTGCATGAAGAGACAGAAGAAACCTCTGGAACAGTCACAAATGGTATTGCCCAGGTCAGAAGATCTTTGCAAGAAACTAGCATCCCAAGGAAGTTTCTCTTGGGAAGGGTTTAATTGGCTTTTTTTTCTGGATGATTGTTAAAAAGCTATGTTGCTGGAGAAATATTATGTGTTTGCTGTTCTAAAGGACTTGTCATCTTGAATAAGCCTGAATGGGAATGCTGTGGAGAAAGGGATATATATATATCTCGAACACACACATACATACATGCATGTACCTTTCTCTTCCTGGGAGCAGCTATCAGGACCACTATCACTTCAGTAAGGGTAAGATGGCAAGGCCAAATGGTAGTACCCTGTACTGACAGCAGTTTGCACCTGTGATAAATAAAGTAGGGGGATAGCTTCCTTTGATGGACACCCAGCCAGCCAATTAGCTGTAAAGTCCCTCTTTGTAGCTGTTCTTTATTTGCTTTACCTGTAAAGGGTTAAAAAGTCCCCCAGGTAAAGAAAAAAAAAGTGGGCACCTGATCAAAAGAGTCAATGGGTGGGCTAGAACTTTTTTAAATGGGGGGAAAAAAACTTCCCTTTGTTTGTGTGTTGTCTCTCTCCAGGAAAGGGGAACATAGGGCAGCAGGAATGTTGTGTATGGCTTGAACCAGGTATAAAAATTATTCTTCCATACCCTTCTGCCCCTCTGAGTTGGCAGCAACAAGGGCCGGGTTTCAGTATCCAGGGGTTTCTTTTCAATAACGCAATGCAAAACTGGCTCGAGCCCCCACCCAGTGACCTGGGACAATTACATACCACCCCCCGGGCGTCTCTACGAGACAATACTTCCCCTCTTCCAAGCACAGAGTCTGAGTGCAGCAAAATCCTTTTAATAAAGGAGGGAAGCAACGTGGCATCTTATTGGGGAAACACCACAAACAGGATTCATAATATAAACCATGAGCAAAAGACACACCAAGTAAGTTTTGACAGTGTCCTTTTCCCCTTAGGGTCTTAAGTCCAATCACCCCAAAGTCCAACAACCCAAAAGACTGTCCCTGGTCAGTAACGCTCAAGACTTCAAAAGTTTGTCTGAGGATTTTTACCCCCCCTCAGCCTGGGTGGAAATAGGGGGCATACAGGGTGTTAAGGGGCACCTTATGTGGTCCGAGGCCAACTGCCCCGCCTCTCCGTGGGGTTCTGCTGCAGCCTTCACCACGAACAACTCCACTCCACCAGCTGACCTGTGAGCCGCTCCAGCCATCCTCGCAAACCACTCGGCTCGCTCACTGTTCCGTGGGCCGGTCCAACCGACCCGTGAGCTGCTCCAGCCGTCCCCGCAAACCGCTTTGCTCACTTGCTGTTCTGTGGGCTGGTGCAACTGTCCCACAACCTGCTCAGCTCCGCTCTGCTCTGCTCAGTGTTCTGTGGGGCCGCTCCAACCGTCCTGCAAACTGCTAAGCTCCGCTCCGCTCACTGTTCCATGGGCTGCTCCAATCATCCTGCAAACTGCTCCACTCTGCCAGTTGCTTAGCAATATATCTTCAGGCTCCCCCACTAATTAACACAGCACTCAGCTCAATAAGGTTAGCTCTTTTTCTGATGTCAGCTCTTAGTGATTTCAGCTGGTAGTAGGAGAGGCCCAGTGCTAGTGCACCATTAGCCCAAAGTGAATTCAGCTCAGCAGTTTCTAGCTAGATTCCTAATGAAATCAAAATTAGCTCTGCTATTGAACAGTAGAGAGAAGAGAAAGTGCAATTGGTGTTCCAGGCCCTCAAAAGGGGCCCATACCATCAGGTACACATACCAATCCCTAGCCTCTCTCAAATCACTGGGTTTTGGAACCCATGTCCCTTGTCTAGTGAGTGCTACTTAGCTGATGGTGAGATCCTCTGTCATAAAACAGGTTCATAGTCCCTCATTCACATAATCAGGGTAACAACACTTTATTCCTCCTGCCCCAATAACAGAGAAATTGAGGATCCCACAGCTGTCAAAGTGACCATTTTAGGCTGCAGTCAGCTATGCTAGGTGGGGTCGGTGTGCCTATGCAAACAAGATCAGCCCCTGAAATTCTTTTCCACACTTGCCATAATTCACCACCAGATGTCACAGTACAGCTCATCCTGACTCTGCTTACACCTTGAAAAAATTATTGGACAGGGTGAGTTTAAATAGAAGTGATTAGGTTTATTTTTTTTATTTTGGCCTGTACATCTCCTCTGTGCTAACCCCAGATGCTTTTGTTTTCTTGTAACCTTTAAATTGAACCCCCCACGAAAGCTATTTTGAGTGCTTAATTTTTGTAATCGTTTCTTTTAAGATCTAGCAAAAAGCCTAAGTTCCAGATGTAGTTTTTTCCTTTTTGTTTTTAATAAAATGTACCTTTTTTAAGAACAGGATTGGATTTTTGGTGTCCTAAGAGATTTGTGCATGTTCTTTGATTAGCTGGTAGCCACAGCTAATTTCCTTTGTTTTATTTCTTAGCTCTTCCCTGGGGGTGGGGGTGAAAGGGCTTGAGGGTACCTGACATGGAGGAATTCCCAAGTGCTCCTTCCTGAGTTCAAAGGGATTTTTTTGCATTTGGGTGATAGCAGCATTTACCAAGCCAAGGTCTGCAAGAAGCTGTAACCTTGGGAGTGTAATACAAGCCTGAAGTGGCAAGTATTAATTTTTAGAATCCTTGCAGGCCCCTATCTTCTGCACTCAGAGTGACAGAGTGGGGATTCAGCCTTGACAACATTATAAAAGAAAATGAGGTGTTTTCTATGGGAAGACTGCACTAAGATGTGGAGATGTACTTCCCACAGTTTATGGAGTAACTCTAAGATATGGCCAGCGGGAGAGTCTTCAGAGTTTTTATCATGAGGAGTGATTATCTCACTGGATTTGTTCAGCAGTTCAGGTCTAGAATAGCACTATTTCCTCCAGAGCTCTTAGAGATTAGGTAGAAAGCAGAGTAATATTACCAGATGCTATTCCTTTTGAGATATGTTCCCTTTCCCTAAAATCCAGGAGATGAGCAATAGCCTTTATCATTACAGAGTGTTTGGTTGGATTTGAGATGAGGCAAACAAAAAATGCTTCAAGGAAGTCTGAAGAATTCTCTAACATATCCCTTGCTCAAAACTTTCATCTTCATCTGCCTGAGGTGGTAGTCACACCTCAAGAAATTTAAGTCTACTCCCCAGCTGAAACAGCTGCACCAACAAATAGAAAAAACAATTTTCAAAGAGTCCTATTTTGGGGGCAGTGCAGGAGGAGGGAGGAGGAGGAGGGATGGGCAGTCGGTTAACACCAGCCCTGGTTCTTCCTGCTCTGTTGTAATTCCAGTGTCCCCTGGAGAACAAACCACCATCACATCAACATCTTACTGAGCCCAATTATTAAAATAATAAATAAAATAAAATGACTGTTTCACTTTGTTATAAGATCTGTAAGCCCTCTTCTGTCTGGAGGATGTTCACTGTCTGGGGATGCTTTAAAAAGATGCTCTAAAGAGCTTTCCCCCTGTAATAGATAGAGAATAACAGATGCATAGCCTGTATGTCCTCTTTTTAGGAGCTAATCCATGGCTGTTGTCTCATGGTCACCATGTTCCTAGCCCTTGATCTGGATGTAAAATGTAAGAAGTCTAAGGAAGCATCAGAGATGAAGATGCTAAAGAGCTTTTATGCAGTATTATTCTGATATTGTTTGGTCTGATCAAGAGATATCATAGAAGATATCAGTTCAAGCCCAAATGGGCTGGGTGGGTTCAGCTGTGGCTCAGATGGATGCCTAAGATGCTTTAGTTACACAAGAGAGAAGTTCCACACTATGGTTTGAAAACTCCTCTGAAAGAAAATGCCTTGTTTGCACCCCAAAGAAAGTTTGTCTAATTTTTTGACTTTACTCATGCTCTAGAGTGGCCTTTTTTCTTGGCATCTGACTCCAATTAAAAAAAACCTGTTGGTCTGGAACATCTTTCTTCTCAACTGAAGAAACTGTGGAATGGAGGTGGAGATATAGACTTCTTTCTTTCTTTTTGTTAGATAGAGCCACGCCAGTCACCCATCACTGACAAGCATCCTGCCTTCAGAGCTTTAAAAACAGAAGAAAAGCACTGGAATGGTGAAAAAGGCCAAATAGGAGAATGTATGAACTATAAAGTTATTTTAATATTTATCTACATTACCTTATAATTTCCATGCTTCTAATGTTTGTTTTAACCAACATTCTCAAAATTTATTCTAATGTTTACTTAATGTAGGAATCTGAAATTTATTTAATGTTCATATTACCTTAGCACATACGACACACTGCTTTTCCCAGATGAGCTCATAGTCTAATATCAGTGATATTGAAAGGAGATGGAAGAGAAGTACGGTAGGATTAGATACAATCAACTTATGCAATTTTTACACACATTTCCAATTAAACTAAATCATTGACATCTGTGCCCTATCCATCTGTATCTCTACTTACCCATCATTAATTAGCTGATTTTTGTATAGGTACTGCTGCATAGGTGGGTCTTGAGATTAAAAAATCAAAAAATTTTGTCTGAAAATAATATTGCTGTGCACTTCTACAGTACATTTCATTAGAGGATAGCAAGTATTTAATAAACATTCATGAACTTAGTCTCTCAATAGCCATGTGTACTAGGTATTCAGACTATATCAAAAACTCAAAATGCAGTCCAATCCCAGAGTGTACTGAAATCCCTGGATAAACAAATGATAGGGCTTTTCTACAAGGTGGGTAATGCAGTCTACAGGCATGTGATTTTTAAAGATCACTAACTTGTTGCGCATTAATTGGTCCATACAGATCCTGCTGATGCGCTCTAACACCATGCTGTTAAAGCGCACTATGGAACATTTAGGGCTGGTCTGCACTACCGTAGTAAATTGATCTAAACTACACTACTTCAGTTACATGAATAACATAACTGAAGTTGATGTAGCTAGAGCCACTTATCGCGGTGCCCACACTTTGTTGGGTCGATGGGAGAAGCTCTCCCGCCAACTTACCTTATGCTTCTCGGGGAGGTGGGGCACAGATATCGATGGGAGAACACTCTCCCATCGATTTAGCACATCTTCACAAGACCTGCTAAATTGATGCCGCTGCATCGATTGCAGCAGTGCCAATTTAGCTCTGTAGTGTAGGCATGGCCTGAGTATGCACAACAGGGTCTACATAGATCAATTAATGTGTAACGCATTAGTGCACCTCAGAAACCACACACAATTACTGAGCATTATTCCACAGTGTAGACAAGCCCTTAGTTATGCTCCCAGGGTCACACTGTACTCTTCATTGTGGTTCAGATTCTTCAGCTAGAGCACAGTGAAAGGGCTCTGGATGACGAAACCAAAAAACACAACAAAAAAACCAAAAAAACCAAACCAAACCAAACCAAAACAACAGTCATGAGCTAAATACTATAGTTTATGCTTCCCATCCTAAGAAAATGAGGCTAGCTATATCTGAAGACAGGCCAGAGAAAGCCAGAGTGCAGCCCCTTCAAAGGTCATCAATCTGCAAAGCCATTTAGCTTCACTGTGCTTCAGTGCTCAGGAAGCTAAAACACAGCCTTTGAAATTGGTCTACATCATTTAGAAGCCAGGAAACCAGTGATGAAGGTTTTGAGAAGTCAGCACTCTAGGATAAATAGTGCCCATATTTAAAAAAGGGAAGAAAGAGAACTACAGACCGGTCAGCCTCACTTCAGTCCCCAGCAAAATCATGGAGCAGGTCTTCAAGGCATCCATTTTGAAGCACTTGGAGGAGAGGAAGGTGATCAGGAACAGTCACCATGGATTCACCAAAGGCAAGTCATGCCTGACCAACCTGATTGCCTTCTATGAGGAGATAACTGGCTCTGTGGATATGGGGAAAGTGGTGCTATACCTTGACTATAGCAAAGCTTTTGATACAGTCTCCCACAGCATTCTTGCCAGCAGGGCTGGTGCAAGGATATTTTGCGCCCTAGGCGAAACTTCCATCTTGCGCCCCCAACCCCCCAATCACATACATTATACACAATACACGGTCACAGAGTAACATATTATAATTTAGAATTTATGTTTCCTCACTTTAAGTTTAGTAAATTTAGAAACAAGTTCCTCCAAGTCAATGCTGTGAGCAATGTCATGTTCTTTTGACTAAGTAGATAGCCCAACAAGTCTTTGTTGCAACATTGATGTTCGCATATATGTTTTTATCAACTTGAGCTTCGAGAAGTTTCGCTCACCACTGGCCACAGAAACCGGGAGTCAAGAGGATGCGAAGAGCAATAACTGTGTTAGGGACACTATCTGTCAGCTTATTTTCCCATATGAAGTTCAATACATCTTGCGGTGAT